>NW_015386407.1:1198631-1234448 GCF_001527695.2 Protobothrops mucrosquamatus
GCTTGTAATCACACAATTCCATTGGCTGGCAAGACCCTGTTGCTAGTTAGCCAACCAGCAACGGGCATGAAACTGTATGCAGATGGAGAAGGGCAATCACCCTTAATGGGCGATCAATGGTGAAGGGCAATCACCCTTAATGGGTGATCAGGATATGCATAGGGGATTAAGGGGGGGGAATACAAAGAACACAACAGTGACAAATCCTTTTTTTTTCTTTGTACAAGTTCTTTGTACAAGTTTGGTTAATTACTATACTTATTTTGTTAGGAAGCTGCTTTGTTAAAGTTCTTCATACAAGATAAAGATATTCAGATAGGTCTTCTTTTTTTAAACTTCCTCTCTCTTTCTAGATCTGCAGGAAATAAGGAGGATAATATTCTCTCTCTCTCTCTCTCTCTCTCTCTCACACACACACACACACACACACACACTCCAAACACACACACACGTACATATTCTCTGATCACACCAGAAAATGACACTGCCATGATCTTGCCTTATGAGCCGTGGTGGCACAATGGTTAGAATGCAGTATTGCAAGCTAATTCTGCTGACTGTCAGCAGTTCGATCCTGACTGGCTCAAGGTTGACTCAGCTTTCCATCCTTCCGAGTTAGTAAAATGATTATTGGGGGTGATATGCTGACTCTGTAAACTGCTTAGAGCAGTGATGGTGAACCTTTTAGAGACTGAGTGCCCAAACTGCAACCCAAAACCCAACTATGCATCGTCGAGTGCCGGGTGGGTGTGGCCCATTGGGTGGGCGTGACTGCAGGGGTAACGGCAGACTGGGTGGGATTAAAAAGTTCAATCAATCAATTCCAACTTTACAAAATCCTTTTTTTTCCCCACAAGAAGTTGAAATTGACTGATTGAACTTTTTTTTTTTTTTTGCACCCAGCGGCAGAGACCTAAAGCAGAAAAGTTTTATAAAACCCAGCTGAAGGCCTAGGACTGGGGCGACGGTGCACGTGCCCACAGAGAGGGCTCTGAGTGCCACCTCTGGCAGCTGTGCCACTGGCTTAGAGTGTGCTGTAATGCACTATGAAGTGGCATATAAGTCTATGCGTTACCGCCATTGCTATGGGAAACCAAACAATGAAGCTGTGATTCGTCATTTTCCACTAAAACAAAATGGGCTGTGTAACATTGCAATTCAATTTAGCAACAAGGCTCCGTGGACCCTTCTTCTGTTTCCTCAGCCCTGATCAGACAGATTCTTCTCTCATGTAGAGTTCCACCACAGTAAGGACCAGAGTACCAATTTAAGTTCATCTTCTAGTTCTAGAGTTTATGTAAGTTGGGAAAGTATTTTAAAGTTTTTACATCCCTACCATGTAGTATTTGTATATTCCTTCCCTCTTCATCTGACATAACAACAACAACAGCAGTAGCAGCAATACTACTACTACTACTACTACTATTACTACTACTACTACTACTACTACTACTACTACTACTAATAATAATAATAATAATAATAATAATAATAATAATAATAATAATAATAATAATAATAATAATAATAATAATAATAATAATAATAAAGATGGAAGGGACCTTGGAGGTCTTCTAGTCCAACCTCCTGCTCAGGCAGGAAACTCTATACCATTTCAGACAAATGGTTGTCCAGTCTCTTCTTATAAACCTCCAGTGTTGGAGCATTCACAGCTTCTGAAGGCAGGTTGTTCCATTGATTAATTGTTCTAACTGCAGGAAGTTTCTCCTTAGTTCTAGGTTGCTTCTCTCCTTGATTAGTTTCCATCCGTTGCTTCTTGTCCTGCCTTCAGGCGCCTTGGAGAATAGCTTGACACCCTCTTCTTTGTGGGAACCCCTGAGATATTGGAACACTGCTATCGTGTCAGCCCTAGTCCTTCTTTTCATTAAACTTCTTCTGAATCAGTTTCTATCTGTCTATTGGTATCCCTTAACATATTGATTTAAGCTTGAAACCTCCTTCTAAAACCACCAAATATAATTATACCACACCCAAGTTGCCAGTAGTGATGATGGGATTCACCAAGAGAGGATCAAGTGAGAAACGGGATGATGGAAAAAATACATCATTTGGAGCCATGCCATTCAAACAGTCAGGTGCCAACCACATGTAAAGAATTCAATTAGCTATTTTATTGCTTAAGCCTATAGCACAAGGACTCTTGTAGAGGGTCATTTGAAAGCGTTAATTGCAGACAATCAACGCTTATGTATATATCAATTGTCTGAGGCAACGGACTAAGACATGGTGGTAAAAATATTGCTTTGTCCATATTCTCCTCCAATCACCCAGGATATTTTTAAGCATTCACTTTTGAACCGTCTTTCCTAAGACACCAGAGCAATTGTGTGCTCTGAGTCTACAGAATGTTTGAACATTTTCTTCATGCCCTATTGATAGTGTCACTTTGATTACTTCACTTTTCTGCCCTCTTCCACTACATAAATTTATTCTACTTCAGCTTCTACTTCCTCTCCTCTCCTCTCCTCTCCTCTCCTCACGTTTCTTTTCAGGACATTCAGATTCTCAGTCTTCTTGTGCTAATATTTTAACATAACATTTTCTTTCTTAATCCAGGGTCCATGTGACTTCCTAATCCCAGTACAGAATGAACTTTCCTTGACAGCAATTCATCCTGTTTTTCACATTGTCAAACTTTTTATCAGTCCCTGATAAAGTTAGGAGTTTGATTGGCAGATATTAGCAAGTGACTGTGTTAAATTCCACAGAATTAAATCAAGACTTGATGGTCTGAGTGCTATTACATATTGGTAGTAAAAGTGAGCTTGCCTTCCTCCCCCATCCTTTTTTTTCTGGTTATTTGACATTTCTGCCTTCAAGAAAACACATTTTGCTGTCTAGTTCTTCAGTAGGTGACCTGATTCCTCCAACACAAAATCTTTGTATGTTATTCTCCTTAAAGTATCAGTTCTTTGTTTCTTTGAATTAATACAACTTTCTTGAGATGATGGACTTGTTTAAGACCAGCAGATCCAGTCTGTGCAAATCCAATTGATCACTAGAAAGAGAGACAGAAAAGGCTAACTCTTTGTGGTCTGGATATTTTGTAGTTTGCATCTTTTTTTCTTTTTAAGCTTGTTTGAAACTGAATAGGTAAGACGAAGCATGCTGTAGAAATAAGTTACTCCCAGGACTTGTAGGTCTCTTTCTGCACATGGAGTAGTGCTTTCTCTTGCTCCAATCCCATTGAATGGTCTGCCAAGTTGAATTAAAAAAAAACCTAAGGGGAAAAAAACCATTTGTTTACTGGATGATGATTAGGCTCAGTGGGTGCTGAGCTGAAATCAAATTTCTGTTAAATAGGCCCCAAAGAAATCAATTGTAACCCACGGTTAATGACAAGCTTGAAAAGTGCTTCAGGCAATGCCAAGGGCAGTTGAAACTCTGCAAAATTAGTTGTTAACTGTGCTAATGACTGATTTTGGAAGGATTATTGCTATTATAAACAGTAATCAATCCAGGTTTGCCACTGTGTCTTGGAAGATGTTTGCAGCCAAAAACACGCAGCTTTTGTACTTCAGATTCTAGTTAATATGATAATCTGAATATTACATACTGTTCTGTTTCTTTCTTAATGTCCCCAGGCACAGGTTATATGGAAATTAGGCCTATAGAATGATCATTATTCACAAGACCGTATAGTAAAATATCCTCAAACATAGAGACTTACCAATATGATGTGGTAATATAGTATTCTGCCTCCAACTCCTTTACTCCATTGTAGGACTATTAAAGACAAAAGGTGTTATATAGGCTTAAAGATATTTTTGATTCTGCAGAGTATGGGGTGTGGGAATTGTGACTTTTTATTCTTTGGGGGAAAAAATCTACATAATCAAACCCTGCACCCCTTTTTAAATAGTTTAGCAGCAGGATGGAAGCAATGAAAATGCAGAGTTTTCTACCAACTAAGGTAAATTCTTGAAGAAGAATAAAGAATTGAACAGTTCCTAGTGGGTTTGTAGATATATTTGTAGAGTTTTCTTGGCAATATTATGGAAATTATTTGCTATTTCCTTCTTTGGGGATGTTATTCAACCTTTTCTTTCAGCCTAGAATTCCCTGAAAGTCTGCTTAGCTTCCAAACTCAGATGAAGTCTGGCAGATGATGCCAAGGCAGGAATTTAGAAACTATTAATCTGTGAAAAGCGGTCTTTCTTTGACCCCTGTTTTGATCTGCAAACGTCCACGTGATTGCTAGATGGTAGCAACAAGCAACACTAAATACTAGTTCTTTGGTGCCATCTCATGGTAATAAGAATTGTTCAGTCTAAGTCTGATCATCTGTGGAGATTCTCAGTCATCCAGGTCATACTTGTCCCAAAGGTGCTTTTTCACAAGGCAACTGGACTTTCTTGGGTTTTTTTTTCTTCTTTGAAGACATTTCATACCTCATCCAAGAAGTGGAAAGCTTGGTTGAGAAGCAAAACATCTTCAAAGAAAAACAAAAAAGTCCAGTTTCCTCGTGAAAAAGCATCTTTGGGAAATCTAAGTCTGATCAATCTAGATTCCACTAAAATGAAAATGTTACGAAAAATAATCTAGATTAGGAGTGGGCAAACATTTTTTGTAAAAAAAACAACACAATTTCTTAACAGTAATTTATGAGAAGCCATGGGATTGGTGCAGTGGCGGGATTCAAATACCTGAACAACTGGTTCTCTTATTGGATGCAGGCCTGGATCTCCAAGGCCTAGAGTGGATTTCTGGAAGGGGTATCCATGCACTTCCGGTGGGCCATTCTAGGCCTGGGAGGCCTCCTCCAGGCTCCGAGGCCTAGAATGGAAGCAGTGTGCATTTAGCCGGTTCTCCAAACTCAGCAAAATTTAGCTACCGGTTCTCCTGAACCGGTGCGAACCAGCTGAATCCCACCACTGGATTGGTGGCTATATTAAATAGTAGTTGGAGATGGAGCCTGTGGTGATCAAAGACTATGCTATATTGATCCCAGGAACTTCTGAAAATCCAGTTCCAAAACACATAAGAGTACATGTTTAAATTGGTTCCTTTAATATACATAAAAAATCTGCCATTTTCACCTATTGAAAAGTACAGGTAGTCCTCAACTTACAATTACAATTGAACCCCAAATTTTTGTTTGTTAAGTGAGTTTTGCCCCATTTTACGAACTTTCTTGCCTCAGTTGTTAAGTCAATCACTGCAGTTGATTAGTTAGTAATCCAGTTGTTAAGTGAATCTGGCTTCCCTGTGCATTTTGCTTGTCAGAAGGGCGCAAAAACTGATCACATGACCCAGGATACGGCAACTATCATAAATATGAACCAGTTGCCAAGTGTCTGAATTTTGTTCACGTGACCATGGGGATGCTCCAACGCTCATAAGTGTGAAAAACGGTCATACAGTAAGTCACTTTTTTCAGTGCCATTGTAACTTTAAACAGTCACTAAATTGTAAGTTGTTGTAAATTGTTGTAAATCAAGGATTATCTATATTCTACTATGGAGTACTCATTATTGTCTCACCTAGTTATTTTATCCCTTGAGTTTAAACTTGCAGACAGGGTTTGCTTTGCAAATGTAATTCATTATTACATAATGAGAAAAGCTAGATCTCACTAAGTGTTGCTGTACTTGTGCTAATACTTTGGGATTTGGGTCTGTTGAAATATAGTGGACAGTCTACATCAGACATGTCAAACACAAGGCCTGGGGGCCGGATGCGGCCCGTGAAGTGGTTTCATGTGGAAACAGTGAGGGAACGGCACCCTCTGCCTTGGCCCTGGCCCAGGCCGGCCGAGAGCCAATGTACAATTTTGTGGTGGCCATCTATGCTGAAACGCATTCAGTCTTAGATCCACAAGGCCATCTAAAAACAGCGAGGAACCAGCCCCTGCCATGTTGGCCCCGCCCCCTGGGTGCATGCTGGGGAGGTGTCACCCTTTGTGAGGAATGAAGAAATGCACCATGCCTTGGCGCTTGCCCCGGTCCCACCCCCTTCTGCCAGAGATCCTCAAATCTGTCCCACTCCTGCCCAGGTCCACACAGGCACCCTTGATGCGAACGATGTAGAGCTGGCCATGCCCACCCAGTAGGCCACACCCACTCCATCCACACCCACCCAGTAAGCCGCACCCAGCCTGGCCACACCCACCCAGCCCCCCCTCGAGGGCAACCACAATGCTGATGCAGCCCTCAATGAAATTGAGTTTGACACCCCTGGTCTACATGAACAGCATAATATGTGAACAGGTATGCAAAAAGAAAATAAAATAAATTTCTAGCTTGATTTTCATCTTACTTTGGATTTTCTGAAACATCAACTTTTTTTTCGTAAGAACCTTCTAAATGTTTTGTGAAGTTTACAAAAATAAAATGAACCGTTTGATCATGAAATGATGGTAAAATTAAATATTGGAAATGTATGTCTGAAAAACCAGTAACAATAAAGGAGAATATTTGTAGCTGAGGATTGACATGAGGGGTCCTCGGTACTCTCTGAGCTTGGCTATTTTCTTGCAAACGTTTCATTACCCAAACTAGTGTTAAAAGATCCAGTCCAAGCTGGGAGTAAACCAACATGGAGACTGCTTTAGAAAGAAGGTTGTAGTTTATTGAAGAGGAGAGCCAGACAGAAAGATGGCTCTGAAAAAAACTGACCACATGTAGGAGGGAGTGGGTTTTTATACCTTCTTGGGCTTTTGTTTGGAGTTGTTCCTGTGACATGAACTTTGACCTGGGTCTGAGTGTGCCTTTCTGGTATTCTGATGGTGGTGAGTTAATCCTATTATGTCCCAAAGGTCATATCCTGATTCCCTGGGACTGTGGCTGATGACTGTTGGATTTTTGGGTGTGAGGGATTGTTGATTCTAGAGATCTTTCTTTAATCAAAACAATCAGTTTAGCCATCTCTGCCAGCTCCATCAACTTCTGTAGCCATTCGCCCATAGTGGGAATCGAAATGTCCTTCCATTTTTTTGCATAGAGTAGTCTTGCTGCCGTCAACATATACAGCATCAAAAGGTTCCTAATTTTTCCCCCCAATCTTTTCCCATTAAACCCAAAAGAAAAGTCTCTGGTTTCATGTTTATTTTTTTTTACTTTAAGGATTTTCTGTATCAAAATGTGAATCCTAAATGTGCAATAAATCTCAATGCCCGTTTTAACTTCCTGGATCTTCTGATTTCCCCGGTGCTTGACACATACAGCTTAGCTGGCCTTTCCACTTTTCCTTCTTCTCTCCACCTCCAAAGAAAGAGAATTTACTATGGTTCTTACACTTTGAGAAAGCCTTATCTTGCGGAGTAGTAATGAAACATTTTGAAACCAGTCCGAGCTGGATATCAGTTAAAATGTCATTTACTGTTCTCACCTATTGTTCTTTGGGTATCTTATCATTTCTGGAGGATGGATATTTGTAGCTTTCCTGCCCAGTTTCCCTCCTTTCCGACCTTGCGATGTATTATTGTGTACCAAAAAGCTGTGCTTCAGCCTTCTCAGGACATTTTGCTTGTGTTTTAAGAGTATCTTCTTTCTTCTATAAGTGATATTTGAGAAATGCATATCTGTGCAAGCTGGAAGCGGGTGAGCGATGAAACCTTTTTTTACAGGCTGAGAGAAGAGTGTTTCCCATATGCTTGATAGCTGATTTCCCATCCTTGTAAAGGCACACCTCGTTCTCACCGTTGAAAAGATTTACTGTTACAGCAATGCCACATGTACAAATCTACCCCTCTTTCAGGCTTCTGTTTTCAGTGAAGGGAGGCGTTTAAGGAGAAATCGTTAACTTGGTTCTGGGATGGAAGTCAAAAACAAATATCTCTCTGTCAGTAATAAAATCAATGAGATCAACCTTTCCTGGTAATTCTAAAAATAAAGAATAAATATAGACACTGTCTGGGAAGAAACAAAACTTACTCCTTCCAGTTAGAGCTACAGCTACACATCTCACAGATAAGTCTATGAAACAGGTGCAAATTCTAGATGTGTCTTTATATATGTACATATGTGTGTGGATATTGGTTATAATATATTTCTAAATGCAATTTGTCTTTCATTCATAACTGAAGAAGCTTCTTGGATGAGAAATGAAATGTTTTCAAAGAAAAAAAAAACCAAGAAAAGCCCAATTGCCTTTGGAAAAAAAGCACCATTGGGAAAACCATGATCTGGATGATTGAGAATCTATATAAATAAAAATGTAAATGTTTGTTTGTTCAAAATCTTAAATCTCCGAAAGTTCTTCACCGATTGCTTTGAAATTTTGACACAACGTTGCATTCGAATACACACGTGTTTGTATATACCTACTATTATATAGATGTCACACCTGTGACATCTTTTCCATTTAACCAGACTGAGCCACAGCAACGTGTGGCCGGGTACAGCTAGTAGATAGATAGATTTTCATTCATAACTATTATTTATGTTTTATTTTCTACTGCAAGGCAAATGCAGTAGCCAGGGAGGAGTGCAGCTCCATTGCCTGCCCGCCCCTTCAGTTTGAACAATCCAGATAATTTCCATACTTATCCCTTAAAGCTGATCCAAAATAATGTGTTTCCCTATTTCCTGATTATTGTTGTTGTCATTAATGAAAGTAAGGAACTATTGTGATTGAATAACTCTTCCTGACTTCCTTTCTTATTCAGTCACTCTGGCAGGAATGATTGAGAGTTGAAATTCAGTCACATCAGGAAGACCCCATCCTTACAACCTCCTGGATTTTAAGACAGACCGCTGCTTTTCTATATCAGAAATCTGGTTACATGTAGATTCAAACTCATGTTCTTTCTGGTTAGTGCACAACAAATCAAAACGTGTGTGTTCTTCAGTCCCAATAGATGCTATCTGATATCAACCCTCACAAAAGATCCTCTTTCCTTTTTTAGAATTAAGACTCTGGTTGTGGTCCTTATTAGATTTCTGTACACTGGGGACAACTGATGTCCCATTAAGGTTTATGCACCTTAAAAATCTATACCATAAAATATTGACAGGCAAGGAAGAAATTTTTTTAACAAAAACCTACAAACATTTACTAGAGGTAGAATTGGAAGAAGAAATAGTAAAAGGTCCAATGATAGCATGGGCATGAAATATAGGCCGAAATATAGAATTAGAAGAATGGGGAAGAGTATGGAACAAAAATTGCAAATTAACACTGTCAACTGCATATAAAGAAAACCAATATAAAATGTTCTATAGATGGCATTTAACACCGGCGAGATTGGCTAAGATATACAAAAATATGAATCCGGACTGTTGGAAGTGCAAAAACAAAGAGGGAACATTTTATCACATGTGGTGGCAATGCCCCAAAGCAAACATTTATTGGGAGCAGATAAGGAGATGGATACAGGAAATAGCAAAAGAACAAATTGAACTTAAACCTGAATTATTTTTATTAGGTATAATTAATCCAAAGATGAAAAAAACAACTCCATTACATCATTGTATACATAATAACAGCTGCACGCATTGCATATGTGCAATGTTGGAAATGCGAAAATATACCAACAAATGACATGATTATACACAAGATATTAGAATGCGCTGAGATGTATAAACTTACTTTAGAAATAAAAGACAAGGAAGCAACAGAATTTTATGAGATATGGGGCAAATGTTACAATTGGTTAGAACTGAGGAATTAAAAAAGTATGAGAAGTAATGTAAATAATTGTAAATATATGTAAGAGATATAGGACACAGTACTGTTAAGGAAAAAATGTGTATTTTGTATTTTGTTTTTTGTAAAGTGAAAAAGGAAAAATATTTTTTTTTAAAAAAAAATCTTTATCATAGAATTCAAAAATCATCCAATGGAGATTTACACCCTGACATGAATGGAAGCACTGGGAAGAACTTCAAAATCATTATATGTATGAATACGAAAGAAGAGAAAGTTGTTTACAAAGTACATATTTTGTATACTCTATAGTTTGACTCTCATTCCTGCTTACATGAGAAGCAGGAATGAAGCCAGCATTATAAAATATAGGAACTATGCACTGTTTATCTTCCTTGCCCCATGAAGGGATATCTACTGCATTTGTTTCAAGAGCTATATAATTATCTTTCACTCTGTTGTTTGGGCTACTGTTGTTCATAAATGCTGATTTTTTCCAATGCTATCTACCAGTCTGGGAAAAACAACAAACAAATAAATGGCATCTGCTATTTTTATACCAGGCAGTCAAACCTCATGCAGTCCATCTGCCCAGCACCAATCCCTTCATCTGTATTTTCAATTCTCTCTCTAAGAGGTTACCACCTACCATCTCTGGAGGCTTATTCTCCATAGGGGAGAAAAAAACAGTATCCTGAAATGAGTAAATCCCCAAGAAGGGACCATTTCTCTATCCTTTGGAAGGACTTCTTCTTCTTCTACAAAATGAAATTCAGTGGTGAAAAAAGTAAGGTTCTACATTTAGGCAAGAAAAACCAAATGTACAGGTTTAGTATAGGGGGTACCTTGCTCAATAGTAGTAACTGTGAGAGGGATCTCGGAGTCCTAGTGGACAATCACTTAAATATGAGCCAGCAGTGTGCTGCAGCTGCCAAAAAAGCCAACACAGTGCTGGGCTGCATTAACAGAGGGATAGAATCAAGATCATGTGAAGTATTAATACCACTTTACAATGCCTCGGTAAGGCCACACTTGGAATACTATATCCAGTTTTGGTCACCATGATGTAAAAAAGACTCTAGAAAGAGTACAGAGAAGAGCAACAAAGATGATTAGGGGACTGGAGGCTAAAACCAGGGCTTTTTTTCAGCCGGAACGCGGCGGAACCGCGTTCCGGCACCTTTTTCCGGGCTGGCCGCACCAGAAATAGCCCCTCCCACACCGGAAATAGCCCCTCCCAAATTTTACTTGCATTCCTGTTCTCTAAAGGGGCGGTCCTAGGGTTTGATGAGGGCGTGGCCAGGTTTGAGTTCCGCCACCTTTTCTCCGAGAAAAAAAGCCCTGGCTAAAACATATAAGGAACGGTTGCTGGAATTGGGTATGTCTAGTTTAACGAAGAGAAGGACAAGGGGGGACATGATAGCAGTGTTCCAATATCTCAGGGGCTGCCCCAAAGAAGAGGGAGTCTAGCTATTCTCCAAGGCGCCTGAAGGCAGGACAAGAAACAACGGATGGAAACTAACCAAGGAGAGAAGCAACCTAGAACTAAGGAGAAACTTCCTGACAGTTAGAACAATTAACCAATGGAACAACCTGCCTCTAGAAGCGGTGAATGCTCCAACACTGGAAGTTTTTAAGAAGAGACTGGACGGCCATTTGTCTGAAATGGTGTAGGGTTTCCTGCCTGAGCAGGGGGTTGGACTCGATGACCTCCAAGGTCCCTTCCAACTTTATTATTATTATTATTATTATTATTATTATTATTATTATTATTATTATTATTATTATTATTATTATTATTATTATTATTATTATTATTATTATTATTATTATTTACTAAAGATGCTCATTCACTCCAATAGTCAGAAAACAATAACCTAGAAACTGATGTCATCAAAAATCTTAGCCATAAATCTCAATTTTGGTTTTGTTGGACACAGATCTCTTTTAGATAGTTCAGGAGATATATTAAATGTCTCCCACCCACATTTTATGATAATCTGGCAAGTATGGTATTGACATGTGTAATGTGTTTAATATGACCCATCTTAGAATCCTAGGGTCATTTAGATTCAATGCTGAAATTCAAGTTAACATATGGCAAGCATGGAAAAATGGCTTGGGTGCTTTCAGTAAATGGTAGCAAACCACTTCCTTTAGAAATTGACTCCGCTGTAGTGTAGGAAGTCAGCACCCCACCTCCCCAGAGAAGGAAATATTTGGGGGATATTAAAAAAAGGCAGAATGTTATATTTTCCCAAAGAAATAATGGAAGAAAATCTTAAAAGGCAGAATCTTCTCCCTCTCCCCCAAGCAGAAAGTCCAAAGGCCAGCTCTGTAGAAATGCAGATTTGATAATACTTTCAGAAAGACTGGAGCCAGGAAGTTTGGAGCTGATGGGATTAGAAAGACAAACACCCCTAAAAACCTACATCCCCCACCCAAAATCTAAAGACATGACCTTTGGGACATAATAGGATTAACCCACCACCACTAGAATACCAAAAGGGCACACTGAATCCCAGATCAAAGTTTATTGCACAGGAAAAGGAACAACCTCAAACAGGAACAACTCCAAACACAAAACCCCAAGAAGATATAAAAACCTACCACTCCCAGCTCCATTTTATTAGCTTTCCCAGAACTGCATGCTGCTGCTGTTCTCTTCTTCAGTAAACTGAACTTTTTTTCCTAAGCAGCCTCCATTTTGTTTATTCCCAGCTTGGACTGGAGCCTGAAGATTTTTCTTTCAACAGTAGATTACCATTAAAAAGTTCTTCCTAATATTCAGCTGGAATTTTCCTTAGGGTACCTCATATCTAATGTTCCTTTCCCAGAACTCTAAATGATAGCTTTCCACTTGAAAAGCATGACCAACTCCTTCCATAAATCCTAGTCAAAGTTACCATTACAAGTGTTTTTAATCTATCACAATGTGCTTCTCTGATCTGTCCAGTTTCTCAGAATCTTTCTTAAAATATGGTGATTTTTAATACTTAGTTTATTGTTCCCTAATTGCTTAGCACATTCTTTTATCCCTGGAGCTGAAGCCCTGGATACCTTTATATACAATACACTTAATCATGGTTTATTCAATAAACAAAAAAGATCTAGTGTTGTCCAACACCTTAACCATAAATCAAACAAATGGGCTCAGTTGGACAAGACAATAGACAAAAATGCTGATGAAAAATTTGTGAATCACTCTGTTGTACAATCACCAAGATGCAACATTTTTTTTAACAGTTAAGATTAGCTTCCCAATTCTTTTTACCCCTCAGCTGGTTAGGACTGGAGAAACAACACTGTCATTGTCAAGAGATTTATTTAATATTTTCCAGGAGGTTGAGGACTGTATGGTAGGTGGAGTCACATAATACATACAGTGTGGAGCTTTGGGGGAGTTTGATGAAATTTGTTGTTTATTCAACTGTGATTTCCCTGTTTTGTGACTTATGTTACTGTTTTCATCTGTTTCCTCTTGAAAATTGTAACAAATTATGCCACCAGTTTGAGCAAGCATGTGTGAGAGAGAGTTTGTGTGTGAAATAGTTAAAGAGATGCCAACAAAATTATCCCACCCTGGAGTAAGACTTAGTTTAAAATATAGCTTTTATGAATCAAGCAGACTCTTGGCATCGAGATAGTTAAATGACCCCACATACTCCTGATTTGAGAAGTCCAGAAGTGCCGTAAATCTGCAGAGGTTACAATGCCAGGAATCTCTCAGAAATCTGTGTTATTGTTATTGTTGTTACTGTTTTTGCCCAACTAAGGTGAACACTTTCTGACTGTTACCGAAGTTTAAAGAGAAATATTTATAAATATTTTACTGACCAAAACAAAGCATGTTTTACTCTTCAGTTCAGTTCAAAAGCTATTATATAAATAAACAAACAAACAAAAATAAATAAATGAATAAATAAACAAATAAATAACAACCAAGAATGATGCCTCTCTTAAGGTATAAGGTTGTGACAAAAAAGGTAAAAGAACATAGAGTGAGGAGGAAAAAAAGAAAGTTCAAGTAGAGAACTCCATTTATTTTAATTTATTGTTGTTATTGATTGCGAAGTCGTGTCCGACCCATCGCGACCCCATAGACAACATTCCTCCAGGTCTTCCTGTCCTCTACCATCTTCTGGAGTCCATTTAAGCTCATGCCTACTGCTTCAGTGACTCCATCCAGCCACCTTATTCTCTGTTGTCCCCTTCTTCTATTGCCCTCAATCTTTCCCAGCATTAAGCTCTTCTCTAGTGAGTCCTTCCTTCTCATTAGGTGGCCAAAGTATTTGAGTTTCAACTTCAGGATCTGGCCTTCTAAAGAGCAGTTGGGGTTGATCTCTTCTAGGACTGACCGGTTTGAATGCCTTGCAGTCCAAGGGACTCGCAGGAGTCTTCTCCAGCACCATAGTTCAAAGGCCTCAATTCTTTGTCGCTCAGCCTTTCTTAATTTATTTTAATTTATAGAGTTCCTATAATGATTGGCTGGAATGGAAACAGTTCCATGATACCAAGATTTAAAAAGCGTTGACTAGAACAGTAGTAACGTGTTTCCCCGAAAATAAGCACTAGTTTTTGGGCCAGGCACATGCCTAAAAATCAAGCTAAGGCGGGGAGCTGCGTCACACGCCTGAAACCTATTTACCGTTGCATCCAGGCTTCCCATGAATTGACACCTGCCTCGTCTCACCGACCCACTTTTTCTGTAGTCCCCCCCGACCTGCAGTTCACAGTCAGAGGCCTTCCAGAAAGGCCTCTGCAGCTGAGAACTGAGCTACAGATTCAATCCGTAGCTCGGTTCTAGGTTCTCGGTTCTTGGTTCTCAGCTGCAGAGGCCTTTCTGAAAGGCCTTTGATGGAGAAATGCAGGCTGGAACTCCCTTCTCAGCTGCAGAGACATTTCCTTTGGCCACAGAAGAAGTGGGCTGGCTGGGCGGGGCTGTCAGTGCCGCCACCACAAGATGAGATCCTGGAAAAAACACACACACCCCCAAAAAATAAGACCTGGTACCTCTTTTGGAGGAAAAAAAAGGCGGGTCTTATTTTTGGGGAAACACAATATTTTATTTCTCCAGTATGGCTGTTGGGGATTTCTTTGATAGCTATTATTTCTATCTTGAGAGGAAAAGCAAAGAATCTCTCAATTTTCACAGAATGATTAAAAATCCTACTGAAACATGGTGAACGAAGCCATGGTGTGTTACGCACCAAGCTACTGTAGTAGGACAGGGTTCATGTGAAAATGTAAAACAGAATCTTGTCAAGCAGTTCCGACTAAACAAGATTAATCCACAGACTTCACAGTTCCATGTAGCATGTATTGGACCAGGACTGATATTCAGTTCGACATATAGATGTGGTCTGATTCGGAAAACTGGTTTCACTCCGTTTGGTTTGTCTGGATGGGCCTCCATAATCTCAGCCTACTTGGCCCACATCTGAATGCTGTCCTCAAACATACACATCCATTTTAATGGTGTGCATCCAATTTAGAGATTTGGCTCAGATCAAGGTAAATACCCAGACTGAATTCAATCCATTTCCTGAAACAATTTGAATCTGTTGAAACAAACTGGATCCAATTCACCTCACTTCTGGAATATAATTGCATCTTTCTGTTGAGGAAAAGAGATAATGATAGGGAAGCCTTACTCTTTATCCGGAATGTTTGAAGTCCCCAGCATTTGCATGAACTTGACGCATAACACAACAAATTATCCTTTGCATGATTTTTTTTGTTGTTGGGATACTTCAACCGTTGTTGAGTTTCTCTCTTTTATTTGGCAACACAAACTTGTTTGTTAGCTTATTTAGGTCATCAGAGTTAAATTTTCCATACAATTCCTTTGTGCTCCTGTCTTTGGAAGGCATCCAAAGTCTTTTATCTTGTACTAATTCAAGCTTCCAATGTGCTAAGTATTCTTAGCTTCAGAGACTAGCTACATAATTACCTCCAGTGCTTTCATTCTGAATACAGAGATTCACTCTGGATTTCCTTTCCTTCTGAGAGTTACCTTTAGGGTATTAAATATTTGGACTGCTCTTTTAATTATAAAAGTACAGCAATCTCATATTTACATTATGAAATACCTCTATAATTTTCTCTCTCTCTCTCTCTCTCTCTCTCTCTCTCTCTCTCTCTCTCTTCCATCTCCATTAATGGTCTTCAATATTTCAGCAGCAAAGAACATGATAACATGGGACACATAGGAGAATTTAAAATCTAAAACAAGATTGAAGACAGGGGGAAATTAAACTTTGGATTTATCCTCTTTTAAAGTGAGTAATCCAACGAGAATGTAAAAAAAAAACCCTCTCACACTTAAAAACTTTCATAATAAGTTGAAAATTACCCACTAGCCTTTCCCAATTTAATGCATTCTCCAACTAAAAAGAATATTATTATTCTAAGACATTTTTATCGGGATTGATTTTAAAGATAAATTGTGAATTGCATCAAAATCAAATGGAGTGTTGAAAGCATTAGCCCTTACTCCTATCTGCAACATAATGGAAGGCAAGCTTCTATTGTTCATCTGAGATATACTTTATCCTAACATCAGTTTAGTATAAATAGCTTTTGATATGCTTAGGAGAGTTAAGGATGCATTGTTTCTTTAGTCTTATCTGTATTCTTTAAAGCGTTTTCTGCCTCTCTGTTTTTATTGTTCTATTATGTCACTTGATGTTGAAGATCAGAAATTCAGACTTCGTAGAATCTGTTTTTTCTTTTTTTAAAAATGTTCACTAATGCTGACATGGGGGCCTAATCTGAAATGAAATATTGGTCTTGAAAGGCGAACATAGATTCAGTGAGCTGAGAAAATGTGCATCTATAAATTTATTATGTATATGCTTAAGTGGTTAGGAGCTGATCAAACAGATGATGTATTTAAGAAAAATAGCTGGATTGTCTGTCTCCAGGAAGATAATCTGAACTGCCTTGCAAATGAGGGCATCTTCTCCGCATCCCTATTCCAGCTCTTACTTGGTTTAAATTGGGTTGAGGAACTGTTCTCATGTTGCCTCGTGTCAGCCTTTTCCTACAGCTCCCTGTCCTTCTTTCCATCATTATCGCTGGCTGTCAGCCCTTCAGAGAAGTCCAGTTCCAGAAGCAGACACCACAAGAACCATGCACAATCTCCTTTCATCAGCACCACCTAGGTCAGGGGTAGGCAACCTTGGCTCTTTTATGACTCGTGGACTTCAACTCCCAGAATTCCTGAGCCAGCCATGCTGAGGGGAAAGGGAGAGGTTTCCAAGCTGAGCCATGCTGGCTCAGGAATTCTGGGAGTTGAAGTCCACGAGTCATAAAAGAACCAAACTTGCCTACCCATGGTATAGAGTCACCTGCTTGAGCTGGAGGGCTGGACTAGAAGACCTCCAAGGAAATTTCCAACTCCATTGTTCTGTTATTCTGATTACATTCCCTCTCTTTATCCCTCCAGGAAAAAAATAATAATACAAGATCTTTATGAAACCAATACAACTTACTCAATATCTCCATATTGGCCAGTATGGAATTTTGGCTGAAGTCCCACCTGTTTTGTACATAATAATAGGCAAGGCTTCAACTGTGATATTGCAACCCCTGTTGTGCAGATGTTGACACACATACACACAGATAGACTCCCCTTGTTGTACATGCTTTGAAAAAAGTTATTAAAGTGATGTTATTATTATTGTCTTTAATAACTGTATATTTGCTTAAAAGAGAGTTAAAGGAGGTTATAGATATGTTATTTTAATAGTTGATTAATGTTAGTTAGAGTATGATTATTTTATTGTTAACCCTGTGATTGGCTCTGGGAAGTGAGGGGGGAGGGAGGGGGAGTGGAAGGGTGGGTTTGGGGAAGGGGGGATTTATATTGTAAAATTTTATAAAATTTTCAATAAAAAAAAAAGTTGAAAATGATATTTTGGAATTCATGAGAGCGTGGGTCCAGCTCCTTTTAAAAGCAGCTTTCCTACACACACACACACACACACACACACACACACACACACACACACCAGGTTGTAGGAAAGTCTGGAAACAGATGCGGTTGCTTTAAGAAGTCACATTAAAGATGTGCTGCTTTAGGATATCACACATAATGGATTTCATATAGATGATAGATGGCCTAGAATGAGAATGAGGTAATCTTTGGGGAAACCTTGAACCATGATCCAGGAAAACAAAAAGAAGACATCTTACCTTCTAAAGAGGAATTCCTCCATTAAATATATATATTCTTGAGAATATGCACAAGAGAAGCTCAGTTCTTTTTCTATGAGTGCTTCAGACTCATAAAGAAAGAAAAATGTGAGCTCCTTGAATTATTCCTTCTTTCTTTCAATTATAGAAGCTCACAATTTTATGAGTTTAGACCCAGAATTAAATGCTACGTTCTTCCACTGGTCTTAATTGCCCGTATAGAATTTAGAATTCCACACTAGGGCTCTTTAATTATATGTCTGATCCCAGTGGTAATACTATAATTATCTGGATTCAGCTTTGGAAAGGATTAAATGGTCACTTTTTAGGAAAAGAGGGCTTAAACAGTGACGCGTGGCTGTTTTCATGTCTCCTGATGTTCAGCAATTTTGAGAGGGCAAGGATACAATCGGAAGCCCAGGCACAAATTAGATTGATGGGTTGTCCTCGGTACACTGGCAGTTTCATTTCTAGGGGCTACCAAATCCAAAACAAAACCATTTTTTTTATAGTTGTACAGGATCTTGAGAGAAATGAGTTCATGTGATCTAGCCCAGCTTCCTGTGCACAGAGGGACAGTTCAAAATGCTCTCCTGGATTGATAGCCATTTATCATTCCCTGTTTTGAAAATCCACCAGATTATAAGAAGGGAAGGGAATATAACTAGCAGGCTACCTTCTGCCCTTCCCCCCAAAAACAAGTTTGATCTTGATAGCCCAAGTACACAACCTCTTCACAACCTGTTTCCCTTGTTACCTTCTGGGAGAAGGAGGCTCCATGATATCTGAAGCAGAACATCCAGATTCAGTCACAGCTTTGTCCCCTACACTATTAACCTTGTGAACTCTAAAGCTTCCTCCTTCCGTTATGTATTCAAGGTGGACAGCGATTAATATTTATATGTTACTTATAGGTAAGGGTGTAGGTCTATACATATGTTGTATATAGTATGTTTTAAATGTGTGTTGTGTATGTGTACACTTTGAGAGCAAGCAACTAAATTTCATTTTTAATGTATGCTGTTGTGCCCACAGGAAAAAAAAATGACAATAAAGGTTATCTAATCTAATCTACACGTGTCTACAAACAGGAATATTGAAACAGGAAATGAAGATGAAACTCTGTGTTTATTGCTGATAGCAATTGACCTTCCATTCAATGTCCTGTATGATGTGAAATGCCCAAACGCTCAAAATAATCAGATGAGCTGATAGATGAAGTGCCAACATAAAAGAACAAAGAAATCAACATCAACAGGAAGAGTAGCTACTGAGATAGTAATTTAGGTTGCAATTATAGCTAGAGTCCATCTCACTGAAGACAGCCTTAGCTCTGAGCAGATCTAGTGTGATGGAGGCTGATAGTTTGCTAGAATGAAAAAGGCAGAACTTTATGCAGCAGTTCTGCCTTCTTGAAATGAACCCGAGGAGACAAAAAACCAAAAAACAAAAACAGTTATCCATCTGTCTGTTTCTTTCTCTTAGATGGGAAGGCAGAAAAAAAAATGCCACTGATTTATTTAAATTCACATTAAAAGTTCTCTCCAGGAATATCTACGGAGATTCTCAGTCATCCAGGTCACGATTGAACCAAAAGTACTTTTTTCATGAGGCAACTGGACTTTCTTGTTTTTTTTTTCCTTTGAAGACGTTTCGCTTCTCATCCAAGAAGCTTCTTCAGCTCTGACTGGATGGTGTGGAATGGCAGGATTTATATTCCTTGCAGACTCTCTCTAGGAAACATTAAGAAAGATGCTCAGGTTTTCCTATAGGTAGGTTGAAGTCATATTAGTTGCTATTCCTTCCTTCCTTCCTTCCTTCCTTCCTTCCTTCCTTCCTTCCTTCCTTCATTCATTCATTCATTCATTCATTCATTCTCATATACACAGAGAAAGACAGAGAGAGAGAGAGAGAGAGACAGAGACAGAGACAGAGAAAGAGACAGAGAGACAGAGAGACAGAGAGAGACAGAAAAACAGAGAGAGATGAAATGCCTCAAAAAGGCCAACTCTTGTAATATGCAATGTAATTTGGATTCATCCACAGAGTAATACTCCTATGCATTTAATCAATTTTGGTCTTTGAGGCAGCTCAACCTACTATGTTCCAAACATGGGGTCCAGAATTTTTGCACTCATGTCAGAAGCACCAAGACCCTTCCAGGTTGAAAGGATTAGCCAATGACTTAACTGTTGCTCTGAGGATGCCCATTTGGGGGGCTCCTTTTATATCCCGGGCAATAACTGGAGGGAAGGACTAGAGCTCAACCCTGCCCCATGGCAACTCTCGGATCTCAAACACAGGCTTGTTGACTTCCTGACCAGCATTCCAACCACTCAAGCCACCATGCCCCTATCAGAATTAGGAAATTTCTTTGGAAATCTCTGTATCCCATTAGATCCCTATTTTTATAGTTTTAGATTGTGGTGCTAACTTGGATCATGTGTGTCCTAAATAGCCCCTAGAATCTTTTAGACTCTACATGAAATAGACTCCAGATGTTTACAGTATAATTCCTGGAAAAAAAGTCAATGATTTATTTCTATTTTAGAAATAGAAATAAAGCATTTTTTTTAAAAAAAAAATCTACTTATAAAAACCCTTCTTTTGCTTTACCTTCTGCAGCACAAATCTCTGATTCATCAAATGTTCTCCAAATGGTTTAGGGTATGTGTTTCAATTTTGCCTAAAATAAAATCCAGGATGAGTTTTGAGAACAGGGAAATGTTGTCAAGACACTCTGCACAGTTCCACACATCCGTCCCCCAAAATAGAGACTAGTGTAGACACTTGCTAAAAGAGGAGAGTGGAATGCAGATGTGCTTTTCCATAAAAAATATTTTCATCAAATATTTCCCTGTATGATATGGAAGACTGAAAAAGACATCAAGTGAAAAAAAAGAGATTTGATTGTGGTTCCTATTCTCTAAATAATTCTTCCATGTCTCCAGACGTTCTAATTTTTAAGAAGACAAGTAGATAAAAAAAGAGAGAGAGAAATGATGAGCAGGCATGTAAAGTGGGAAATAGCAAATGCTTAAGATTTTAGCTAATCTTTCTGTGCTGGCCTACTTAGTAGGAAGGATATTCAACCTCGATATGTTTCTAATAAATTAGAAACAATTATAAAAATCTTCTTTGCTATTATTATTCGTAGAAATGGTAGGGATCATGCAAATGAAAATATAGCTGAATGCAAGAGTACAGCTTCCAGCTGTGGTTGTACCATGTGATTGCTTGTTTAGGGTTCATTTCATGGGTAAATTCTCTAAACCATTTTGTCAGGATGAAATTTTTTTTTTTAATCTTCTTTAATGCAAGGTTAATTTCTGCATCAAGGACTACAAAACACAGGCTAGGTTGTCTGTAAAACTGAAGCAGGGGCCATTCTGAAAAACTGTTCCTGGAAAAACAAAGGTAAGATAAGATTAAGATAATATTAAGATAAGATAATAGGATAGGATAGGATAGGATAGGATAGGACAAGATAGGATAGGATAGGATAGGAGAGGAGAGGAGAGATGGGATGGGATGGGATGGGATGGGATGGGATAGGATAGGATAGGATAGGATAGGATAGGATAGGGCAGGACAAGATAACTTTTATTGTCACTTTTTCTGTGTACATACTGACACACATTAAAAATGAAATTCTGATGCCCACTCTCAAAAGAAAATATGTATACAAACACGCACACACACACACCAAATCACAGTTCATTTTGAATACATAGCAGAAAAAAGAGTCTTGAGAGGTAACAAGGTTGTTACTGTATGATACAAAACTATTACAGAATCTACTTGTTCTTCTTTGGGTAGCACAAAGCCTCCTCTCAGAAGGTAACTAAGATCCAATGGCTGGGGACCCATATCTAGATGAGGACAACCAGACCTGTTTCAAGAAACTACCTTCTGGTGATTGACTCAGTGGTGGCCGTGCTGATGTGTTGACTGCAGTTCTCAGAATGAGTCATGGTGAATTGGGAGACCCCACTGAACATTTTTCTATTGTACGGTGATTGGATGTTCCATCATGCATTGTAGAAAATGACACCATCAAGAGGATAAGCTTGAGGGAGAGAACATTGGAATAGATCTCGTGTCACAGATAGGTCTTAACAAAGCAAGAGGCTCCAGTTGCATAAAAAAAAATGTTTCATGCTGATGCTGAGCTTATAATTACATCCCCTCATGAGATTGACTGGAGAAAAGTAATAGGACAAAAAAAAAATCAAGTATACTCCAGTGAACTTGGATAGTAATGATACATAAATACATGTGAGGAATTGTTCACTATCAAGGACTTTCTTCCCTTATGGATAATCTATTACAATCTGTGTACTTGTGACTGGCAGTGGGACATATTCAGCCATTTATCACTCTCAGTATATTTTTTTCCCTTCTTTGCTTATTCCTCTGCCCTGTAATGCTGACTTATTCTTTTTTATAACAGTGATGCCTGCCCAGATAAGTCTCTCTTCCATCTCATCCATCTCACAGATTGGCAATGACCTTTGTGTACTTTTCTTCTGCTGTTGAATGTTGTTTCCCCACACCTCTATCTGCTTGTGTTTTCTGATCTTTTTTTGGTTCTGATAGCTACTGACCAATCTGTCCACTGCCTCTTGGGAAATGTCCGTATTTCAATCTATTTTCATCCTTAGGTGAATTCTCTCTGACAGGTTGTTTTGGGGGCCTTTCATTGTGAAGATTTCTAGCATGGAGCAGGATTCCTCTTTCTCTCTCCCCCGTCCTTTTTGACTCACACCGGAAGCACCCGGACACACAATACGTTCACACAATGCTTTCCAAGCTTCTAGAATGGAAGAAAGAGCAGCAGCAGAAGTTAGTTGGGGAAGAAATAATTCAGGAAATGTAGCAGGAAGGCACAACTGCTGACATAATAAAATAGAAGAAAACCCTTGGAAATAAGGTGGAGGCCTGGGTGTCACAGCTAACGAAGTTCTGGATCAGATTATCTACAGTTCATGTGTTGCTCGTTTATAGTTCAAACTTGTACTGCATGGAGAGACGATTAAGTATTCACTTTCCATCATGGGAAACCAAGACTGATGCAATCATACACAATCATAACAACTCAAGACTTTCAAGGAAGGAAAGCCAGATGATGCTTAAGTCGCAATGAGGGTATTAGAAATATTGCCTTGAGACTGAACTAAGCAATAGCAATAGCACTTAAAAACTTATATACCAATCTATAGTGTGTTACAGCACTCTCTGAGCAGTTTACAGCATCAGCATATTGCCCCCCACAATCTGGGTCCTCTTTTCCCCAACTTTCGAAGGATGGAAGGCTGAGTCAACCTCAAGCATGTCATGATTGAACTCCAGACTGTGGGCAGAGTTATCCTGTAGTACTGCATTCTAACCACTACGCCACTGCAATTAATAAAAGCACTGGGCGAAATGTGGTTTTAGTTAGCCTACCTTGTCATGGTCTCCAAAACTGAGAAAATGAGGCTACAAGCTAACATATAAGAAGACCTAGAAGTATGCTCCATGGACAAAGGCAGTGCTGAGGACCTCCTTGTGAATAGAAGAATGGTTTTTCATTTCAGACATATAATAAACCTTTAGATAGATAGATAGATAGATAGATAGATAGATAGATAATTTAATTTGTATACCGCCCTTCTCCCATAGGACTCAGGGCGGTTCACAGCATATTAAAAACAAATAATATACACACAATACAAAAAATGCAAAATACAAAAATACAGAAATACAAAAAATAAACCCCGATAAAAGCCGAATTAAAACCAAATATTACCAGNATCATCCGGATCTCGGGGGGTAGTTCATTCCAGAGGGTGGGGGCACCCACAGAGAAGGCCCTCCCCCTGGGGGTCGCCAGCCTACATTGCTTGGCCGACGGCACCCTGAGGAGGCCCGCTCTGTGGGAGCGTACCGGTCTATGGGAGGGAATCTGTGGCAGAAGGCGGTCTCGGAGGTAACCAGGTCCGATGCCATGGAGCGCTTTAAAGGTGGTAACTAACACCTTAAAGCGCACCCGGAAGACCACTGGTAACCAGTGCAGCTCGCGCAGCAGCGGTGTCACATGGGAGCGACGAGTCCCTGGCTTGGATGAGGGCTGCAAACTGAAATGAGGAATTAATGGTACATTGGTATGAGAACATGCTCCATTCCATTGAGAACATCATGAGCTGTAAAGAGTTGTGACAATTAGTCTCTGTTAACAAAAACCGAAACACATACAGCTTCAGCAGCAGTTTATTATGGAATCTGCCAGAGAAGAATGAACTCCCCAACTAGCATAATGAACATTTAATAAAAAAGACATAAGATGACAGTCAGCCCCTAGAAGTGCCTCTTCTGTCAGAGTGCGCAATGTTAAGAAACAGATGCATAATTTCAGCTTTGAAATATTGGGAATGCATTCAAAATGAAGTAATTAATATCCTGTTCACCATGCAGCTCTTCCAATAAGCACAATGCCAGCCATTATTCTGAATCTTGTCTTCAATTTAAAACAGACATGTCAAACTCTAGGCCCACGCCCTGGATATGGCCCATGACAGGCCCAGATCCAGCCCGCAGCAAGGGTCTGCCACCTGCTGCCCCAGCTCTGGCCCACACCAGCCCAGCTGGGCGCCCTCTGGGCACACACATAGGAGGCCAAGAGCATGCAGGTGCCCAGCAGCAGTCGCAACCCTCATAGCACAGGTGGATCGAAGCATCATGGTTGCTGGGCCAGCCCTCCTAGCAGCAGACAGAGACAGAAGTGGGGAAAGGCATGCAGTTCGGCTTACCAGATGTGCCAGGTGGCTGCCTGGGTACACAGGGCCAGGCCAGGCTGCACTGTGGGGTCCTAGCACTCCAGGAGCTTGAGGGCCAGGCCAGGCTCCCACCACCCACTGCCCAGGGCCCTGGGCAGTCTACACTGTTATCCAAGGCCCCCTGCTTAACCCAGTAAGGATGGCGAGGCTCCTCCAGTGGACCAGGCCCTGGTGCCTATCCTGGTCCTGGTCCCCTTCACCTGAGATCCCTGGATCCCCTCTCCAGCCCCATTTGGCCCACTACAGCCACCCCCAGCACAAGCCACATTGAGCTAGCCATGCCTCCCCGTCATCCCAAGTGCAATCACAATGCTGATTCGGACCTCAATGAAATTGAGTTTAACCCTCCTGGTTTAAAACATAAACATGAACAGAAGGCTTATCAGCCAGAAGGATGCCTCTTTGGTCTTGTGCAAAACTAGTTGGGGTTCAGGAAAAAAGTAATGTTCCCCAGAAATAAAGTGAAGCACACATCAGTCAGGTTGTCCAACTGGTATGCGTGAAGGCAGTCTCAACTATCTCATTTCTTAGAAGAATGACTATCACATACGGGAGTGTGTGTGTCCCATCATAGTACCCTTGGGCATTGGTCTGCTCACAGACATAGCATCCTAGACCTTCATGCCAATCCTATTTTTTTTTTTAAAAAAAAAAAGATAAACTTAAACATCCAGCAGGGTAAAACACCAGCCAAGTTTCCTTCTATGCCTCCGTATTCTCCAAAGCACCACTTTGGAACCATTTCTGAAAAAAATAATACAGTTCTAGTGTCAACGCTACTAATATTGAATATTCTTGCTTTGACAAAATATGCAGAACTGTCTGGTATTTTTAGAGTTAATTCAGATGACAGAGAAAAGGGAGGGGAAATAACAAAAGCCTGGGAAAAGGAACGGAAGTGAATCTCTGCCCTCTGGGCTAACTGGAAGATGTGACTTGTGACTGCAAGATAAGGGAGGGGTTTAGCAAGAAAAGTTAGATGCCAGCAAGAGGAATTCAGATTCTGGTATAAACCTCCATGATGTGCCGTTAATTTGTAACACTGTTAATAAAGGCTTTAGGATAAACATGCCTGGAAGTTCTTTGAAGGGTTTCATTAGTCGGAACCATGACATCTAGCTTGCAGATCCAGGAGTCATTTGGAAGTCAGCTCACCTGCCTAGAAAAAAATGTTGAGATGATCAAAAGTATTCGGACAATGAGAGAGACACGGGAAGCAATGTCACAAATTGATTTTGTGTAAGTGTTTTGGGTCTTCTCAGGCTTGTTATGTCAGCTGTTTGGGCCTTATGTTGGGAGCATGGTCTTAAAATCCCATATTTGTCCACTGATCTAAAAATATTTGCAGAGCCATAACAGATGATGACAGCACGCAGCGTCGCATTGTCTTCTTTCTTATTTCCTCACTTCCTACACATTTCCTTATTTAGGGCAGCATGACAAACAAAACAAAAGCAAAACTTCCACAATCTTCTTTCCAGGAACTGGATTACTTTAGGAAAGAAAGAGACACTTCTAACCTTCCCTATTTCATCTAATTATTATTTATCTGTTTTAATTTTGTGTTGTTGTTTTCAAATCTCCTAAGATTTGGGGAAGAAGGAATATAAAATATTCTTAGCATGATTCTGGTTCAGCATACATTTTATACAATCAAATTTACCTAAAATATTGTCTGTTGCTTTGAATACTACAGTAATTTGGCCTCCAACTCTATATTCTATTCTTTTTCATGATCCCCCCCCTTATTTTCTCTTTATTTGATTAGTTCATCTTACTGCATTTGGTTTTAATTTTGAACCTCCCCGTCCTTATGTTTGGTTGACTCTGAGACTCTTTTGAAGACTGCTTGGGTTTTAAGACATTTGATTTATTCTGCATTGCTTCTTTCTATCTTCATTCAGTTATCATCTTGCCTTTCTGTTTATGCGCCAAAGAGCTAATCACAACCATGAATGAACAAATTAGAGCTTAGCATCTTAACACACACACACACATACATACACACAAACACACACAAAGGGGGAAAACAATTCATTTAAGTAGTGTCTGAAAGTGAAAGGAGGAGGCAAGGAACTGTTGAGAGAAAAATCTTCATCCTGGTTCATCCAAGCCAGGGATAAATAAACAACATGGCGACTGCTTTAGAAAGAAGGTTGCATTTTATTGAAGAGCCAGAAAGATGGTTCTTGCAGGAAAGAGGAAAGAAAAAGAGGGGTGAGCACATGTGGGTAGTAGGTTTTTATACCCTCTCTAGCCTTTTGTTTGAAGTGGTTCCTGTTCCTGTTTCAGGGTTTGTATTTCCTGTGTCACGTATTCTGACCTGAGGGTTGGTTTCTGATTTTAAAACCCTTTTGAGGAAATATATTTTTCTGCCCTTTTAATATTTTGTTTTCTGGGGAGCTGACTTCCCTCAGAATGATATATAAACAATATCTGCATCAGGTCTTTTCTTGCTCAGTCCTGATCTTGAGATTTTTCTCACTGAGGAATATCAGCTTCTGCCCCACACATGGATCTCCCTCAGCAACAAGGAAGATCTATCAAAGCACTAAATGGCTTCGCTGCTTTTGACAATACACAACGGGCTTCCTCAGGACTGAATTTCAATCCAGAAGAAAGCTGCTTGTTAATTAACAGCCATCCTCCCAGGAAAACAATAACACCTAGACAGATATTCAGATAAAACAGATAAAAATGAGAAGAACCTTACAGTATGTGGGTGGTTTGCCTCAAAGATACAAGACCAGGTAGATAAACTACATTTCCAGCTCTTCGGCCAGTTTCAAGCAAACAAATATAACGAGGGGGAGGGAAAGAAAAAAATAGAAAAGTACTTGATATTACATTAATTCTGTGTGAACTTATGATTCTGAGAATATATGAATATTGAGTATGGAGAAAGATAGGCTTGAATTTAGTGGAAAAAGTATAAACTGAGGTCTTTTTTCCTTCCTTCCTTCCTTCCTTCCTTCCTTCCTTCCTTCCTTCCTGGTGATTGCAAGATTTGAAATATTTGAGCTCAGCCACAAATCCATCTGTCTTAGGAGCTTTAATAATATTGTGGTTCCTACTCTGCTTAGAGCAGGGGTGTCAAGCTTGCAACACTATGTGACGTGTTGCGACGTATCATTACTTTTTTTCCATTGCTGGCAATGGGAGTGGGGCATGGTTTTGGCATGATCCATCCAGCCCGCAGGCCGGCATTTTGATACCCCTGGCTTAGAGGCTTCAGGAGAATTAAGTGGATGTTCCTTATAGTCATTGAAACCAAGACTTAGAAGAGCTAACAGCTGCAGTGAATTTAGCGTTTTCTTTACCTTGGTTTAAATTTGTGATTTATTAATTTCATTAATTCCACCCTTCAAATGAACGTCATTCTATGTATTTCTTGAAAAAAGGTGTGGGAAGAATCCAGAGAAAGAAATATTTTGGGAAATATTAAAAGGGCAGAATATATTTCCCCAAAGGAATAACGGAGAGGATCTTTAAAAAAAGACAAAAACCAGCCCCCAGAAATCAGCCAAGAGCCTCTAGGCAGAGGCCACCTTTTAGAAATGCAAATTCAATAATCCATTCAGGAAGGTTGGAGGCAGGAAACTAGAAATTAGGAAGACAAAGACACCTAAAATCTACATACCCCCTCCCAAATTCTAAGGACAGGAGACATAATAGGATTAACACACCAATACCAAAAGGGCACACTCAGACTCAGGTCAAAGTACATGACACAGAAAATACAAAGCCTCAAACAGGAACAGAAAAGAAGAGCCACAGAAGGTATAAAAACCCACCACTCACTGCTACATGTGATCAGTTGTTTTTCCAGAGCCATCTTTCGGTCTGGCTCTCCTCTTCAATAAACCACAACCTTCTTTCTAAAGCAGTCTCCATTTTGATTATTCCCAGCTTGGACTGGACCCTGATGAAAATTTTTCCTTCAACAAAGGAAAAAACTCGAGGTCTCCAACCATATTGAACACTTATGGAATTATATACATTGTCCACAACCCCACCTAATGAACTGTCTCTGAGTTTGTCAGAATGGAAGACCACCCTGCTAAACAGGCCCTAAAGTGCATTGGATTAACATATAAACTTCCCTAGAAAGTAGATTATGTAAATCTCCAAAATTATTGTAAAAAGAAAACAGAAGACATCTCCCCTCCCAAAAAATATGTTTTTTTTTTCCTTTTATAAGCTAATCCTAAGTCTAACCTCATTATATAATTCCTCTGAGTTCACTTTTCTAAAAAAAGGTACACTGTTATAACAATGTATGTCTGTTATAAACACTGTATATATAATTGGCTTCGTCTTCACTCATGAGCCGTTGCGACAGCTAGCTAATACTGGTGATATTCTAAAGCATTTTTACAATATTTAATTGTTGTGTTTGTTGTGCCTTTCATGTCCAGTGCTCCCTTCCCCTTGTGTGAGTTGGTGGTGTGCCAAAAGCATTTTGCTAACCTATGATTCCCTTTCTTTCTTTAACAAAAGAGCTCCCTGCACGAGCTGGCAAATCTAGATGCTAGATATTACATCTAATTTAAGAGGGAAAAATCACACTTGAATCGGAGGAGCTGCTTGTGTGCTTGTAGCACCAATTCTCATGCCAGAAAGCTTTCTCTCTCCCTCTCTCATTCTCTCTCTCTCTCTCGTGCACATATAAAGCCTTTTTTTCCCCCACTATAATAATCTCTTCTGTGAGGTCTGCCAGGGAAGAGTCCTTCTTGGCAAGAACTGGAGCAGAAGGGTGGAGGTTGGTTTTCATTCATACACAATTCCTTTCTCACTCAAGTCGATGGTTTTTATCCGAGCTTGATTGCTTTCTCTCTTGAAGCTTCCTTGACTAATTAAGAAAAGAGAAATAGCATTTTTTCAAGTGTTATTTTTTTTTTTAATTGTCGGAAGTCAGAAACTCCTGTTGCTCTATGGAAATTCATTCAAAGATCTCCAGGAAATCTCACTCTCTGCTCCTCCAGCTCCTTGTCTAGTTTCACCCAGTTTCTAGCAGGAGAAGGGAACGAAGAGTTATAACAGTTTCTTCCAAAAGATGTTTGCAACAAAAAGCTCTTAGGAATGGTTAATAAAATATTCCATCTCGCAATGCATTTTGACTTACTTCTTAAAGAGTAGCTGGGAATGTTAATTGTCCAACAACACTTTGCTTCTTGCTAAACTGGTTGCTTGCCAACAACACATTAGCATTTCTACAAGTGTGATGTTTCTTTTTAACACTCTAGACCAGAGATCCCCAACCTTTTGGGCACCAGGGACCGGTTCCCTGGAGAAAGGTTTTTCTGTGGACAAGAGAGTACATGGTTTTGTGGGCTGCCTGAATCCCACAGATGGGGCTTTGCTTGTTTGTGCAGCCTGGTTGCTGGTATGTCACAGCCCGGTACCAGTCCATGGACCGGGCATTGGGGACCCCTGCTCTAGGCAGGAGGGAGGGAAGTGATCATCAGAACAATAGTCAATTTGAAGTCCAGAAAAAAATACTTTGCTTTTATAAACTGTTGGGAAAAAAATCAGGTCCAGTTCCAAACCGGGAGTAAGACACTGGAAATAAAATGGAGGCTGCTTAGGAAAGAAGGTTTATGTTTATTGATGAGCAGAACCAGCAACAGCATGCAGTTCTGTGACAGCTGACAAAAGTTGAGAGTGGGTGGGATTTTATACCTTCTTTGGGCTTTGTATTTGAGATGCCTGTTGTGAAATGTACTTTGACCTGTGCTTGTGTGTGCCCTTTTGGTATTCTAATTATTGTTGCCTGACTCCCATTGTGGCTTGGAGGTCATGTCCTATCCTTGGAGCTGGGTGGGGAATGGAGATTTTAGGAGTCTTTATTTTTCTAATTCTATTAGCTCCAGCCTTCTTTGGGAGGCTGTGGTGGAAGGCATCTTGCTGTCTTCCTAATGTAATTCTGAGTCCTGTCTTTTGAAATTAAGGAGAAAACAGGACTTTAGTCTTTGCACTAGTGGCAAATATCTGTAGCTCAGCGAAGTTTATGGATGTCACTGTCAGTGTTCTGTTTATAAAGGCTTCAGGTGTAGGTGTGTCAAGTGAGAGGGTCTTGTGATGGGTCAGGTGTGAATCATCAGTGAGAGGCTTATGATGGGTCTTGTAATGGGGAGGTTACATCAGGTCATTGGGAGGTGAACTGCTAGTGGGAGGGGGTTAAAGATGTTACCTAACCTGGTAATGAAACATATGGAAACCAACCCACAAGCTTGGAGAATGAACCTTCACCCCCACTTTAGTCTTTTTTTATTTTTATTTTTCCTTTTTCTCTTTACAAACAACAAAATACAAAGTACATGTTTTCTTTTTTCTTAACAATACTATGTCCTATATCTCTTACATTTATTTACATTTATTTACATTACTTCTCATACTTTTTTATTCCTCAATTCTAACCAATTATAATACATGTCCCATATCTCATAAAATTCTGTAACTTCTTTGCCCTTTATTTCTAAGGTAAGTTTGTTCATCTCAGCACAATCTAATATCTTGCGTATAATCATTGCATTTGTTGGTATGTTTTCCCTTTTCCAGCATTGTGCATGTGCAATGCGTGCTGCAGTTATTATATGTATAATGATGTATTGAATTTTTTTTCCATTTTTGGATTGATTATGCCTAATAGAAATATTTTGGGTTCAATTTGTTGTTTTGTTATTTCCTGTATCCATCTCCTTATCAGCTCCCAATAGGTGTTTGCTTTGGGGCATTGCCACCACATATGGTAAAATGTTCCCTCTTTATTTTTGCATTTCCAACAATCTGGATTCATATTTTTGTAAATCTTGGCCAATCTTGCCGATGCTAAATGCCATCTGTAGAACATTTTATATTGGTTTTCTTTGTATGCAATATGTTAGAACATAGAACAATACAGTCAGAAGGGACCTCAGAGGTTTTCTAGTCCAACCTTCCAGAGCTATTTCACCCTTCCTGTTACTGGACTAAAACTGAGATGGTGGAATGACCTGTGACAATCATGAGAAAATGAAGTCATTGTGCATGACACTTCAGGTTGTGGCACATTCTCTAGTCCACTGTGAAATCAAGGTAGGAGCTGGTGACTGCTGGATCTTCCCAGCCACCTTCTCCAAATCTTGTCTTACTCTTCAGGACAAAATAAGACATCTGCCAACTTAGTGTCAACACTGCTAACATCGGATGTTCTTGCTTTGACAATATATGAAGATGCAGCCATTTTCTCTTTTACCTGTGTATTACTTTTAGAGTTAGAATTAGATGGTGCTGGGGGGGAGGGGGAAGAATGTGTATGGGGATTAGTTAGACCTAACAATATCACAGTAGAGTATTCTTCAAGGTTGTTTGAAATAAGAGAAGATAAGAAATGGCAGGTTATGAAACTGGAGGGAAGGTTTGCATTTCAAACTAACTGGAGAATGTGATTTATGACTGTTAATTGGAGGAGGGAATTGTGCTTTGATACTATGTGTTTAGGGGAAGAGAATTCAGATTTTGGCTTCAGCTATGTATATGCTGAAGCTATGCTGCTCAATTAAAGATTTTTTTAAAGGTAAACGATGCCTCAAAGTTCTTTGAAGAGTTTCATCTTTCGGAACCATGACACCTGCTTTATATAAAGGTTCTTTGTTGGACCTCGTTGTCCTATTCCAGGCTTGAGGAGGAATAATCTTAAATTAATAATCTTCAAAAGGACTATCCTTTACCTTTTAACTGTATGATCCAACCTTTTCACAAATCTTTCGGCTTCTTTGCTGTTTTCTTTTATTTTTTAGAGTTCTGCTTTATTTTATTTACATGCTGTTTTACCGCATTTCTTTTTACGCCGAAAACCTAAATTCTCCTCCAACATTCTTAATCTGTTCTCAACTTGGGTAAATTTGTCTCCAGCAATCTGTTCTTCAGTAATAATTTAAAAAAATAACACACACACACACACACACACACACACACACACACACACACAAGAATAAAAATGTGGTGAACGGATCAAGATCCTGTGCCGTCAATATTTTTAATTATTTGCACTTATAAAGTTCCTATGTTATAATTAACACATTGGCATTCATTTTATCTGTGATGGCACTACTAATAGCTACTAATTGGATGCAAAAAGTCTCTGCTGGTCAATTAGTTTTTTCTTTATGGCAGGTTGCAAAGGCTGAAGACAAATGCTTTTTTCTACCTTTGCCATCCCCTGCTGATCCATCAGAACAACTGTGCTTCCTTGAGTGGCCATTACAGTAAGAACAATTTTCCCCTCCCCCTGGGAAATGGAGATCAAATGTTGGCTTAATCTACCAACAAAATGGCACAGAGTATTTCTTCTCTTTATAGCCATTTAGTCTCTTTTCCCCAAACACTTTTTTTCCCCTTTCAATTCTGACTGTCTCTCTGTTTTGAATGGTAAAATCTCTGTTCCTCTGAACAAGGCTCAAGTGGCCAATAGAATAGAGGTAGTCCTCGGCTTATGACCACAATTGAGCCTAAACTTTCTGTTGCTAAGGGAGATATTTGTTAGGTGACTTTTGCCCCAGCTAAAGGATGGAGTTTTGTTCCATAAAAGCTGTGTCAAACTAAAAGGGGTTTATCTTACCAAGTCCTGCCTTGTTCAACGCAAAGGGTTTTTTCCTTGCAAGGAAACAGTGGAGCAGTATTTGCGGAGGCTGGGACAGAACAATAATTATTTGCTAATTCTTATATCTTAATAATATCTAATAATAACAAAGTTGGAAGGGACCTTGGAGGTCATCTAGTCCAACCCCCTGCTCAGGCAGGAAACCCTATAACTTTTCAGACAAATGGGCCGTCCAGTCTCTTCTTAAAAACTTCCAGTATTGGAGCATTCACAGCTTCTGGAGGCAGGTTGTTCCACTGGTTAATTGTCTCAGCGGGACAGTTCATTTGTCATCCGCCTTTGCAATATCATGGCATTTTATTGTTCTTTCATGGATTCCATATTTTCAACAATGTATAATTGAAACCCTTACAGAAGATGTAAAGATGAGGGTTGTATCCCCAAGTTCTAGCAAAGAGCAAATTTGCCTCTCCCATACAAAATCTCTTGCATCCTGACCAACAGATTTGCTGTCCATTTCCAAAATGAAACTGCATCATCTTTGGGTGTTCACGGGTGTGACTCTTTACCCCCAGCGCTTTTCAACCAGTGGTACGGGTACCACCTGTGGTACATTGGCACCTGGCAGGTGGTACGCGACCATCCTAGAAAAGTGGTAGCGGGGGAGGGGAATGAGCTGAACGGGTGGCAGCACTGCAGAAGCCTGAGGGAGAAATGGCTGGAGCTGCAGGGCTGTCAGGGCTCAGCGGAAGCACCAGGATCAGTGCTTCTTTGGGGCTGTCAGGGCTCAGTGGAAGCACCAGGCTCCAGCTGGAGCTCAGTGCTGATCCTGGTGCTTCTGCTGAGCCCAGAAGAAGCACCGATCAGCTGGAATGTTGCAGCAACTCCAGGGTCTTGTGATTTACATTCAGATGCTTGACAACTGATTCATATTTATGTTGGTCACAGTGTCCCAGGGTCATGTGTAGTAACCAAAACCTGCTGCAACCATCCAGCAGACGAGGGGAATAAAAACCAAACACACCCCACCCCACCCCCACTGCCAATCCTCAACAGAAATGCTCACAACAACGAAAACCTCAGACAGGAGGAAGAGCGCCACTGGGTGGGCAGGCAGGTGTCTTGCTCGGCTGTGGCTTGCGGGGCACTTCGACTGTAACTTCGAATAGTCACTAAGCAAACTGTTGTAAGTCAAGGACTACCTGTACTTTATCACTTTTTTACTTTTTTGTCATCAGGTTTTTGATACCTTGCTAGGCGACTGGTGGTACTCGGATATTGCCATATCCTAAAAGTGGTACAATGGATGAAAACGTTGAAAAACTCTGCCTTAAGCCACAATATGGCTGCTAAGGTCCTGGTTCCAGGATTTTGGGTATATTTAGGCTGAAGATCATCTGGTAGCTTTTGGATCTCTAAAAAGTCATGCCACTGAAAGTCCAACCTTGGAAATAAGAGGAGTAAGTGATCTCATTGTGCTGTGACCCCTTTGATCCTTAAAAAGATGGGGGGAAGGCTGTTCCTCTTGATTGCAAAAGGCTCCTTGCAATTGTTAAGTGTGATGCATGAACCCAAACATGTGTTAACCATGATTTATACTACACTATGATGTGTGACAGCCAAGAAGTGAAGGTGGAGTTATTTTTGTTTCCTTGGGCTGTAGGATAGATAAAGATAAATAAAGATGGACAGCGTGTTTGAGAAGTAAATAGGAGATTAATCTTAGGGAGGAAAGCAATGTCATTCTTAGACAAGGTTGTGAAGGATATTTTTATCACAATAGGCATCGGAGTCATTAAAGCATTTTAATGGAAACACATGACTATGAAAGATGGACACTGAGAAATAATAAGAGAGAGAGAGAGAGAGAGAGGGAGAGAGGGAGAGAGGGAGAGGGAGAGGGAGAGGGAGAGGGAGAGGGAGAGGGAGAGAGGGAGAGAGAGAGAGAAATGTCATCTTTTAATTATGTGTTTGGAGATGGTTGCTAAAAGTCCCATGAATTTCCAGAACATGCAGGTTGGCCTTTGATGAAATAAAGGTTTATTATTCCCTTGAAGTTTTAATAAACAAGCAAGTTGGCATGTATCTTGGGCATATGGTAGGAGTGGATTATGGGGGGAAATAAAGATGTCCTCAGCAGGGAAATAGAAGAACATAATGAGAATGAGCAACAAAGATGATTAGGGGACTGGAGGCTAAAACATATGAAGAATGGTTACAGGAACTGGGCATGGCTAGTCTAGTGAAGAGAAGGACCAGGCGAGACATGATAGCAGTGTTCCAATATTTGAGGGGCTGTCACAGAAAGGAGGGGGTCAATCTATTTTCCAAAGCACCTGAAAGCCAGATAAGGAATAATGGATGGAACCTGATCAAGGAAAGATTCAACCTGATCAAGGAAAGATTCAACGTGATGGCCCGGTGCCTGGAGGCCGTACGGGTCTGGATGGGGAGGAATAGACTCAGACTCAACCCTTCCAAGACCGAGTGGCTGTGGTTGCCGGCGCCTCGGCATAGTCAGCTGACCCCATCGCTGTCTATAGGGGGCGAAATTTTGGCCCCCTCAGAGAGGGCGCGCAACTTGGGTGTCCTCCTGGATCCACGGCT
>NW_015386407.1:1234719-1237321 GCF_001527695.2 Protobothrops mucrosquamatus
TCAAGACATGGCTTTTTCAACAAGCGGGTCTGGCCTAGGGAGAATTTTAAATAGGGACAATTTTAATTCGAATCTTAATAACTATACAGCGACAAATATTTGGTTTTTAATTGGTTTTATGGGGGATGGCGTTTGTGTGTTTTAATATGCTGTAAGCCGCCCTGAGTCCTATAGGGAGAAGGGCGGCATATAAGTTTATATAAATAATAAATAAATAAATAATAACCTGGAAATAAGGAGAACGTTTCTGACAGTGAGAACAGATTGCCTTCAGAAGTTGTGGGAGCTTCATCACTGGAAGCTTTCAAGAAGAGACTGGACTGCCATCTGTCAGAAATGGTGTAGGTCTCCTGTTTGGGGGGGGGGGGTTGGACTAGATGACCTGCAAGCAGTGCTTTTTTTGTAAAAAAAAAAAAAAAAAAAAAGGTCCCGGAGCTTACACACGTCATATAACCCGCCTTGCCTACCTTACAAGGTTCCATCCAAAAAAGGTGCCGGAACTCCTTTCTGGGCGTTCTATGACCAAAAAAAGCCCTGCCTACAAGGTACCTTCCAACTCTGTTATTCTATTCTATTCCGTTCCATTCCGTTCCATTCCGTTCCATTCCATTCCATTCCATTCCACTCTACTCTACTCTACTCTACTCTACTCTACTCTACTCTACTCTACTCTACTCTACTCTACTCTACTCTACTCTACTCTACTCTACTCTACTCTACTCTACTCTATTCTATTCTATTCTATGATTAACAAATGGCTTATGTTGACTATTCAATGGCACCTAACTGGCATCTAACTGATGACAAGTGAACTAACTCATTCTGGCTTGTTCAATCAACTGTAATTGGGCATAACGTTCAAGCTCAAGGAACAGAAAGCAATTCCAGGTACTTCAATGTATTTCATTTTCTTCTACTATTTATATGAATTTTCTTTAGTGGTTGCTCCTGGTGGGAAGCTTCTTCTGCCTCTCATGTGTAAACCCATCTCTGTCAGAAGCAAATTCTGATATAACTCAGATATAATTCTACTAAACTTTTATGGAATTTATGTGGAACCCTGAGATCTGGGTTATTGTAAGGATGAGATCAAAAGATATCCTGCTAATGAGAGAGGGTGGAAGAAACATCTTACCCATCTCAACTGCATCTTGAAGTGATGTACCTAACCACCACATTGCTCAAAAGAATGAAAGTTTAATGAAATGAAATGAAATAGGATGCTAATCAAGGCATGATGATTCCAGTAAAACTGTCTGGCATGCACGGACACGCACGTGCGTGTGTTCATTCTCAGATAATGCAGACAGAGCCATCCATGAGACCATTTTAGAGCAGACATCAACGATCCAGAGCCCTTTAGTTGGTTCCGATTTGACTTAAATCAGTTCAATTCAGGTTGAAATTGTCAATTCAGACCTGACTCGGATAAGAAAATCAAATCAATTCAACAAAATGCACAAAACCCTTTTGTGAAACATTAAATTCTTTCCGTTGGGCAGTTCATTTCAGACTCGGGAAATTGATTCAATTTGGCAACCAGAATAATTTTTTGGGACAAGTTTTACTTTGCAGTTTTGATTAATATTTGTTTCGTTCTAGGCAGGTCAAGGGTCACTCCAAATCGTTCTGAAGTCTTGTTGTGATCTGTAGGACAGTTTGTTAGTATTCTCTGCTGAAAGAAGAAACTTCAGGGTGGGATTTTACAACACAGATGGCTAGTGCTCAGAATGGCAATAGTTTTGTTCTTTTCCAGGTCATGAATCATGTTATAAAGGACAGGAGTTGGTGTTGACAAACGCTTCACTGCTTGGATAATAACAGAGCTGATCAGCTTACAAGTGCTACAAGGCAGTTCTTCACACACACAAAAAATCTCTTTTTACCAGATACTGGAAATGAGCCAAAAAGTAGTCTGTATAGCTTTTCATTGATTTCTGCAGTAGTTTGTGGGATAAATGGGACAAATAGACTGAAACACCGAAATCTGTGGGCTGTACCTGTTTCTCACAAGGGTTTGTTTTTTTAAAAAAAAAATCTATAAATCTTTTTATGCGTGTTAGCTCCAGTTCATATGTTTTAAGAAATGGAAATCAGATATTCAATTACGAATGCCCATTTTATGAAACTTATTTGTTTCTCCAAGTTGCTTTCCAAAAGCTTTGCTTTCTGAATCAACAAGGAATTATAGGTTGAGTCTGTATACATGAATAGTTTTTATGCCAACATATGGCAGTGTTTGGTTGAGTATAATTGGAGCTTTACTCTAATAGAAGTCCCTTCTGCACACATACACCAACATTTTTTTTTGTGTGGAATGCACTGTATTGTTCCAGAAATGGCTCTTTTTTGGGGGGGAGAGGGGGAAGGGAATGGAGGAGGGGATTGAGAAAAGTGGAAGACAGGGACTTCCGGTGGCAGGCGATTTCGTCGGTCGCAGCTGTTTGCTGCCTCCCGCCTGTTTTGCGTAAAAGCCGGTTTGACAGCCAGCACCAGCTGTCAAACGGCTTGATACCTTTCCCCTGGGCATAAGGGGATAGGTGAGCTGCCCGGGGTAGGAGTTGAGTTCCCGAGTCGTCCTATATGGACGATGTAGGTGAGA
>NW_015386407.1:1238743-1241306 GCF_001527695.2 Protobothrops mucrosquamatus
TCTACCTCCTTCTCCTTCTTATAGTTCAGTAAATTTAGAATGTGTCTGCCCAAGCCACTTCTGAATGTTATCTAACTGTTCTGAATTAAACAATGCTTCAGATCCTTTTGTTTAGGCAATCTCCATCATGGTCCATACTGGTCTATTAATACTTCTTTTCCTTTAAAAAGATAATAACAATAACAGTAATAAAATGCTTGTGGGTCTAAATGTTTCAAAGATACAAAGATACAATAGACCAGGGGTGTCGAACTGCCAGCCTGCATCATGCGGAGGCTGCGCCCACCCCAGCTCCGACAATACAAAAAAAGCCACATGATGTGGCAAATTTGACACCTGTGCAATAGACAGTTTGAAGGAAGGCTGAAACTTTCATTCAGTATATTGAATATACTGATTTTACACACTGGATTGCCTTTTCATCTGTATTGGGACTCTTTACTTGTTCCCTTTAAGGGAAGGCATTCTTGAAGCTTCTAGCATGAGAACTAGACCAATTAAAATCATGAAACTCTCTAGTATAAACATATATATACAGCATAAAAACATGCTTGTAGTGATATCATAATAGGTAATACAAATTATGGTTCAATTAAAGGTACTATACTAGCTCTAACGATGACTCATGCTAATACAATCGGCACAATTTTTTAGTAAATCAATAATCTTTTAATCTTTTATAAAATAATCTTTTATACTGTAAAAAAGCAACTAAGCTCTATAGCAGCGGTATCAAACTGGCGGCCCACCGGCTGGATGTGTCATGCACAGGCCACGCCCTCCCTGGCTCCGCAAAGGTAAAAAATGTTGCAATATGTCACTATACGTCACGTGACGCGATCGAGTTTGACACCCATGCTCTATAACATTTAAAGATTAACAGATTGCAACCTGATCTTTTATATAGTATGACAGTATGATTCATGAGATGGACAATTAACAGCTTTTTGAAATCAGCAAATTAATATATTTGAATGGAGAGCCAAGAAAGTCTTCACTGATCACATCTTTTCCATTTTATTCTCTCCACATTAACTAAGAATATCTGATAGAAAATTACCACAATTTGGGATTGCAGTTAGTAAGAGGACTCAAGTCCACTGAACTTTATCACAATCTCCCTAAAAACTTATTTGTTTGTGGTGCTGTAGAGCACATGGCTGTATTAGCACTCCATGTAGATAATAAGAATTTTTGACCAAGAGTTTAAAAAGGTCACAGTTATTCTCTTTGGAATTTATCCTCAAGCAAGAAAGCACTATTTTTCTAATGAAGAATTGAGAGCAATTTAAAATATTGCCAGCAAGACACACTCAGAAGGTAAGAAACTCCTCCAGTATCCTTAGGGATGCTATGAAAATCTCACATATGGTAAAAAAAATATATGCTTGAATAGCTCTTGCTAGGTTTCAGTGATATTTATTTTTTCTCATATGAAAGGAAGCCTACAAATATTGGCTCAGAGCAGTGGCAGGATTCAGCCAGTTCGCACCAGTTCAGCAGAACCGGTAGCTAATTTTTTATTGCCCAGGCCCAGAAAGGACTTCCAGAAGCGGCATCCACACAGAGAACCAGTTGTTCACATATTTGAATCCCACCACTGGCTCAGAGGCCTGAGACATAGAGTACTGTAGGTTAAGCCTAGGACACATAAGAGGCGGCAACTTCCTTCCTTCTGCTTGTTTCAGCAACTGGCTGGCCACTGTTAGACTGAAAGTACACTTGATTTATTTACTGGAAAATAAATTGAAGTATTACATTCCTAAACAACCTAACTATCTCAATTCTCTGGAAATGGAGAAATTTGTTAAAAGCATATAAAATATAATAAATATAATAATATAATAAAAAACAGCAAGATTGTACAGATAAAAATAAAAGCAATCATTACCATTTACTCTATTTTTTGGGGGGGCGCATGTGTAGTTGAAAAGATTGTCATCAGAGAAACCCTAAAATAGGCCTGTTTGGGATAGTCATTCAACGAGTAGAGTGCCCTTTCTTATACCATAGGTAGATCCCTTGCCTCTAGAGGCAGCTGAACATTGAAGTCATAAGCACAATGTCATGTGACTGTGCCCTTAGCCACATTAGTTCCGGCAAGCCCCGATTACTGCTGTTAAGTGAATCAACACAAATCATTAAGAGAAGACTTCAAACATCCTGCCATCTTTTCCATTAACTTTGCTTATGAGACGTTAGCAAGGATTGTTGGAAATCTTGATCACGTGACCATGGGATGCTGTGATGGCTGGGACTCTGAGGAGAAGTCATAAGAACCGAATCCGACCGAACACGGGTTAGGATACATGTTAGATCCTACCTAGTGGCGATGAGGGTGGCTAGGGCTAACTACTATTCCTTGCTCATCGCGTCATCAGATAATCGCCCGGCCGCCCTCTTCAGGGTGACCCGCTCTCTCCTCCAACTGAGGGGAGGGGGGGATCCTCTGGAGGGGAGGGCCGAGGATTTTGCACAATATCTGTATGACAAAGTCGCTCGGATCCGAGAAGGCTTGGACTCCGACTGGTTGGCCCAGGGGGAGGAGACGGAAGCAGGTCTT
>NW_015386407.1:1242019-1247815 GCF_001527695.2 Protobothrops mucrosquamatus
AAGTATTTAATTCAAAACACAGCTTGTAATATTTGGTTTTAATTCGGCTTTTATCGGGGTTTATTTTCTGTATTTTTGTATTTTGTAATTTTTTGTATTTTGTGTTTACTATTTGTTTTTAATATGCTGTGAACCGCCCTGAGTCCTATGGGAGAAGGGCGGTATACAAATTAAAATAATAAATAAATAAATAAATAAAAGTGGTATTATTTCCTTTAAGGTAAATCCCCCAATCACTGGCTATAACCTACTAGATTTATTACTTCACATACCAGAGGAAGGAAACAAGGGAGCTGACATTTTTCCAGCATTGAAAACTTCAATATTTTATTTGCTTGTTTTGTCAAATGTAAATGATGCGATTGTCCCTGTTCTTTACTACTAAGTTAGCAGGGCTAAAAAAATAATAATGGACATGTGGTTACTTTTATACTTTCTAAGTTTTAAACAGTAAATGAGGGTGATCTTTCAGAGCTGTTATAAGTACTGTAATTGGAAAAGATTTTGGGTAAATAACCTTCACTGTTTAAACAGGTAATTATCAGGCTTCTTAGTGGTGTGATCCATTAATTAAATTTGTCCTGGTGACACTTTCTTTCCAAAGAGGTTTGCTGCTTTTTTTTGGCATGCAGCAATCTTATTTCTTCCTAGCATTTTCCTAGCAAGGTCTGGTTTTGGGGGGGATCAATTCCAACACATTTGCAAAAGTCTCCTGCAATTCGCACACAAGTCTCTTCGAGATATTAATGTTCAACGTAGAGATGTGCCTGTGGACCCACACACATACTCCTCCACTGGATCGCTAGGAATGACAAGGCCAATGCTTTCCCCCCCCCCCAAGATATTCCAGTACATATTGTCATTGTATTGCTGAAAATATGTAGACTGACCTTGCAATGGGAAATCAAGACAGCAAGGAAAGGGATATAGAACAACTAGGAGCTTCCAATACCTTTTCATAGGTTAGGTTTCAAACATGCAAACATGACAAGGAATGTTAGTTACATTAGTCATCCAAAATTTCCATTTCAGGACAGAAAAAAAAAGTTTTCTTTTTTGAAGGTGCCAGTTCAACCCTTCTGGGCTATGACTTAGTAGTGATTCTTGGTAGATGTATAAAAGTAATTCTTTTGGATAGAAAGTGGATTATAGAAGTCCAGATGTTGGCTGGTTCCAAATGGAGCTCTGAAACACCAGACAGTTCTATTTCCAGTACAGCGAGTTTGGTATATCCCTATTAATTATCATAAATTAATTATTTGAGACTCTTATTGTTGAGACTCTAGAAAGAATACAGAGAAAAGCAACAAAGATGATTAGGGGACTGGAGGCTAAAGCATATAAGGAAAGGCTGCTGGAATTGGGTATGTCTAGTTTAATGAAGAGAAGGACGAGGGACGACATGATAGCAGTCTTCAAATATCTCAGGGGCTGCCCCAAAGAAGAGGGAGTCAAGCTATTTTCCAAAGCGCCTGAAAGCAGGACAAGAAGCAACGGATGGAAACTAATCAAGGAGAGAAGCAACCTAGAACTAAGGAGAAACTTCCTGACAGAACAATTAACCAATGGAACAACCTGCCTCCAGAAGCGGTGAATGCTCCAACACTGGAAGTTTTTAAGAAGAGACTGGACAACCATTTGTCTGAAATGGTATAGGGTTTCCTGCCTGAGCAGGGGGTTGGACTAGATGACCTCCAAGATCCTTATTATTATTATTATTATTATTATTATTATTATTATTATTATTATTATTATTATTATTATTATTATTATTATTATTTATCTATGCTCTAGAAAATTTGTTGCTGGTATTGATTAAATGAGACATATTGTTTTATAGTGAAGTGAAGTCCACAATTTGGAATGGTGATAAATAGACTAAGGGATCATTCTATCAAATTTAATTTATATGTAAATGGAAAAAATTGGGTATCAAGTTTGTAGCTACATTTAATAAAAAGGGGAAAATTTTCTAAATATAGACATATAGTATGTGGCTTAGCTTAAAAAAAAAAAACAAAGGGAAAAAAACACACCCATCTCTGTCTCCAGTTAATTAACAGAATGTGAAACAAGCCAAGTGAAGGAAATTGTAAGGAGAAGCTAACTTCCAATAAAAGAAGATGTTTTAATATTAAAAAATACTAAATACCCAAGGAGAGACTTGCAAAGTGTGCAAGGAAGTTCTAACATAAAATCTGAAAAGTAGGAAAACTGACCACCTTTCCACCTGCTTTAAAACTTAATTAATTGGGTTTAACTTGGTGTCAGAAAAAACAAACAAGCACATTTAAAAATACTTACCCTATAGAAGAAAGCATTTATGTTAAGACTACACTGAAAATGTTATCAGAAAATGTCAGGATAATAATGTAATAGCTAAACAGCTTATGTAACGATGTAATGCAATGTAAGGTGGATGATGCAATAATAGGAATGACTCAGCAGGTGTGTGTATCCCTTTAAGAGTCTGAGTATAAAAAGGAAGGCTTTGCTGGAGTCTTTCTCTCTCCTCCATTTCCTGCTTTAATTGCTGTATGTTGGAGTTTGCTGAATTACCACGTGTATGTATTTTGTTTGTTGTGTAGATTTGTAGATAGTGTGTAATATAAACCACCATTTAATACAAACCACTGTTTACTGTATTTACTCCTGGGTTACCTCAGCACAATAAGACTGTGCATGCTCTGACAGAAAATATATATTTGTAATGGGCAACACCCCATATGTTAAATTTTTTGGAATATGCATATTGATTAGTTTCTGTTGGTGCCAGACATTTCTCTGGTTGCTTTTTTTTTTTAGATTATTTTTAAATTGCCAGTAGAGTCCACAAGAAATATAGTATAACAAAATTTACTCATATAATGAGTTTCGTTGATTACTCTTGGTCCTTATATAGGTGACACAAATACCACTTCAGTGAATGCTACTTTTTTTCATATCCCAAGCACCAAAAATTATAAAGTCTTACAATTAAATGAGGTATTGTAACTGGAGTATTATGGATTGAAAAAAAAAAAGAAAGCCAATTTAAGTGATGATTGCTCCAATCTATAAGGTTACATGGATCTGCAGAAGCTTTACATATTTGTAACAAAAAATACATTCTTGCAGATGAAAAGAAAAGAGAAAAATTATATCCACAGTGGAAGGAGATAAATATTGGCAGAATCATTTTACCTGAATTGGTCTATGAGTCTGTTGTTCTGCAAATGCCTCTGTTAAGATCATTTCCCATTATTCTTGTCTACTGCTGTAACTCTGATAAATATACCAACACCTAGGAATATTTTTATGTCCCTACTTCTCCAAATTGCATAGCTTTTTTTTAATTTCCAGAGGATTTTAATATCCTGTTAAGTGAGTGAAATATGCAGAGCTAATAACATTACTTAAATAGCTATTTAAGATGTAAATCTTTAGCTTGGACCGTCATATATCTCTACACTATCTCCACCTTCATCTCCATATCAGAAAGGTATGGAAATTTATGCTAACTCAACACCAACATCAGTTGTGGCTCCTGGCAATGCTAGGGATGGGGTGCAATATCATTTTTCAGAATAGATTCTCCAATGAATTTCATATGGAGAAAGTTACTAAGAAAGATGCAGCAACTGTTTCATAAAGATTTTTCTACAAAAGGGAGTTTTCCATAGGTCCCCTTAAACTGCAGTTCTATCTCTGTAATCTAAAAGTCCATCCAGCCAAAACGCTAATTGCTATTAGTGTTTTGCACTCTCGGTCTTTCTCTCTGTGTGTGCATGGATTGAAAACTAGGGAAGCATTGCCAGATTGCGAGGCAGAAGATAGAATGAGAAGATAGCACAGAGAAGTCTTTACCTTGATTTTTGACTCTTGATAACACTTATTACAAGGAACTGATCTAAACGTTTCCATCCATTTTTTTTCCTCTCTCCAAAGCACCAGAAGGCAAGACAAGAAACAATGGAGGGCAACTAATCAAGGAGAGAACTAATCTAGAGCTAAGGAGAAACTTCCTAACAGTGAGAACAATTAACCAGTGGAACAGCTTGCCTTCAGAAGTTGTGGGTCAGTAATGGCGAACCTTTTAGAGACCGAGTGCCCAAACTGCAACCCCAAACCCACTTATATATCATCGGGTGACAGGTGGGCGTGGCCCATTGGGTGGGCGTGGCCCATTGGGTGGGCCTGGGTGTGGTGGTAACGGCAGACTGAGTGGGACTAAAAAGTTCAATCAATAATTCCAACTTTGTGAGATCTTTTTTTTTCCCACGAGAAGTTGAAATTGATTGATTGATTGAACCTTTTTTTTTGCACATAGCGGCAGAGGCCTAAAGCAAAAAGGTTTTATAAAACCCACCTGAAGGCCTAGGACTGGGGCGACGGCGCATGTGCCCACAGAGAGGGCTCTGCATGCCACCTGTGGCACGCGTGCCATAGGTTTGCCACCACAGTTGTGGGTGCTCCATCATTGGAGGCTTTTAAGAAGAGACTGGACTGCCCTTATCTGGAATGGTATAAGGCAGTGATGGTGAACCTTTCAAAGACCGAATGCCCCAAAACTGCTCCCGCCCCACCCCCCGCCTACTCCTATTCTGCCCCCTGCCCTGCCTACTCCGCTCCCCACCCACTTAACCCTGCCCCGCCCCTACCCAGCTCCACCCCTGCCCTGCTCTACCCATCTGCAGAACCACCCACCACCTGCATGGGCCGCCACAGATTGTCCAGGCAGCCATGCCCTTCGCCTGCACCCTGTAGCATCAACTGTGCGCAACGGGGTATGAGGGCAGAGTCTTGTCCCTGCTACCTGGCTGCCATGTCCTTGGCTATGCTGCTCCGCATTCAGGGGCAATTCACATCCAGGCGAGGGTGCTGGTGAGGAGGGGGCTGTGGAGGGAGGCAGGGCTGAGGCGATGATGCACATGCCCACAGAGAGGGCTCTGAGTGCCACCTCTGGCACGCGTGCCATAGGTTCGCCACCACTGGTATAGGATCTCCTTCCTGAGCAGGGGTGTGGACTGGAACATCTCCAAGATCCCTTCCAAGTCTATTATTCTGTTAAAAGGCACAAATGCATTGAGGGATCAGGATTTTTTTTACATTAAATCTTAGTAAGCAGATATGATGGAAGATGTCCAAGTGAGTTTAGTAGAGTTAATGAAGAACATGGTACAAGCTTTCCAGCCTCAGGGAGGAGATATTGAATGAGGCTGCACATACGGTATGCTGCTTCTCTTGGATCAAAGGGTAATTCCTCAGTGCTACAATACAGTGGATGCATCACCTGCTCTCTATAGTTCATTCTCCACGCTGGTGATCTTTGTACCAAAAACAAGCAATACTATATGAAAGCAATATTATAACTGCTAGAGTTTAGTTGGGTCAGCAAATCTCTTATCAATCAGGATAACAAGCGGCATTCCCAACTCATAAGGGGACCGTTCATTTTGATCTACCTTAAAAAAAAATAGGGATTTGCAACCTGGGGGTGAGTCAACGTTTGTAGATGTTGCAAGTTATGTTGGTAGAAGCTTCCAACTCTATTTATTTATTTATTTATTTATTTAATTTAATTTATATGCCGCCCTTCTCCTGGTGGGACTCAGGGCGGCGCACAACATATTTAAAACAAAGGCATATATACAATCCCCCCCTGTAAAACCGAATTAAACCAAATTTTAAAGTTGTGTTATTTCAAATTCCTTAAAATGACCCAGTATAAAATCCTCCCTAGGCCAGGTCCGCTTGCTGAAAAAGCCATGTCTTGAGGGCGCGACGGAAGGTAAGGAGATCCGGAATCGTCCGAAT
>NW_015386407.1:1248979-1253763 GCF_001527695.2 Protobothrops mucrosquamatus
TTGAGCAAAATCCTCGGCCCTCCCCTCCAGGGGATCCCCCCCCTCAATTGAAGGAGGGAGCGGGTCACCCTGAAGAGGGCGGCCGGGCGACTATCTGATGACGCGATGAGTGAGGAATAGTAGTTAGTCCTAGCCACTCTCATCGCCACTAGGTAGGATCTAACATGTATCCTTACCTGTGTTCGAGCGGATTCGGTTCAGCTGGCCCTCCAACAGCTCTCTAGGCGTCTTTTCCGGCGTTTCATCTCTCTCAGCTCCCCGGTAAACCAGGGAGCCAGTCGAGATCTACGCCGGGTCAGAGGCCGCAAAGGCACGACTCGGTCCAATGCAGCGGCGGCAGTTGTCTCCCAAGCTGCCGCCTGATTTTCCGCCGAGTCGTGGACCACTCAAGCAAAAGTGGTGTCTAACCCTTCCGCCCATTCAACAAGGACGTATAATGATCATCTTCCAGGTAAAAACACTAATATTCTTTCAAAGAGGTCCATTGAAATTACTATATTCACTCACTGTGACCTCTGCAGCATAGATGGTCCTTCCCCTTTAAGAACCGATGTATGGAATGCATCACCCAAGGTGGAAATTGGATTAGTAACGTAGGATATGAAAAAAAAAAGAGGTAAGTCCCCCTGACCGGTGTAAATTTTGCTTGTCAGAGAAATAAGAAGTTATTTTGTCGATCTTGGATCAAAAGCAATACTTCTTACCACCTATTGCACCTATTGCTGAGATTTAGTTTGCAGTTATTACCAATATGATTTGCTTAGTTTTATTGATTTAACCATTTTTTGTTTTTGTTTTGTTTTTGTTTTTTTAGCCTTCTCCGTGGGCTGCAGGAGCATCCCAAGGTTTGCTAGCCTCGGCTTGGAGGATTTTGTAGCAAGGAGCTCTTTTGCTATTTACCTTTCTGTGAAAACACTGGTGACAATTGAATTAATTCATCTGACTTTTCCAAAGAGAGACCTCTATTAGCTCATGTCCTTTCCGAAGAAGTGCGGCTTGTAAATGTAATGGTAAATACCAGGTCATCTGAGAATTACGCCTGAATATGTGCGCCAAATAGCCAATCATAGATTTGTTGAAAAGTCCGAGAATGGAAATGGTTTTGGATTATTTCCCTTGGTGATTGGCAGAACTCAGTCATTGAATCAGGGGAGGGGGAGGGGGAAGGGAAAAGAAATGTTTTCAGGACAGACTCCAACAGTGCCATTAGATAATGAAAGCTATTTGCCAGACAGAAAATATGCAGATAATTTTTTTAGCTAACCAGTAATCATACTCTGATTCACAGGCAAAAAAATAAAATAAAATTGCTAGTGACAAGACTCAAAAGAGCTTTCTGTGGAAGCAGAATGTTATATCCTTGGTGGTATGTTCCCTTATTGTTGTTGTTAGTTGCGAAGTCATGTCCGACCCATCGTGACCCCATGGACAATGTTCCTCCAGGCCTTCCTGTTCTCTACCATCTTCTGGAGTCCATTTAAGCTCACGCCTACTGCTTCAGTGACTCCATCCAGCCACCTCATTCTCTGTCGTCCCCTTCTTCTATTGCCCTCAATCTTTCCCAGCATTAGGCTCTTCTCCAGTGAATCCTTCCTTCTCATCAGGTGGCCAAAGTACTTGAGTTTCAACTTCAGGATCTGTCTTCTGCAAAAACTAAGCCATAATGCAACCCAAAGTTAAATGTATTTAAATAAAGATATTGCCTTGGGCTTAAGCAAGCTTGTTTTGGCCTGCAGCATTATTCAACCAAATTCAAACAGTTAGGTTTTCAATGATGCCTATCCAAGGCTGCTGGGTGGCTCTAATAATAGTTCTTTGCAGATATGAATGTACCAGCAAATCTATTTTGAAGAAATTCTGGATGCAACAAGTTGTGGGTACTCCATTACTGGGTGTTTTTAAGAAGAAACTGATAACTATTTGTCTGAAATGGTGTATGTCTCTTGCTTGGGTGGGGGGGGGTTAGACTGGAGGACCTCCAGAATCCCTTCCAACTCTGTTATTCTGTTGTTTTATTCTATTATTCTTTCTATGATCACATGTATTCATCCATCAAAGCCAAAGAAAGTCCAGAATGGTATAAGATCTCCTGCCAAGGGCAAGTGGTTGGACCAAGGTCTCTTCCAACTCTGTTATACTATGTTCTATGTTTAGGATAGGATAGGATAGGATAGGATAGGATAGGATAGGACAGGACAGGACAGGACAGGACAGGACAGAATAGAACAGAATAGAACAGACATGTCAAACACAAGGCCCAGGGGCTGGATGCGGCCTGCGAAGTGGTTTCATGTGGCCCATGAAGCCATCCTGGAAACAGTGAGGGAACGGCCCCCACTGCCTTGGCCCTGGCCGGGAGCCAATGTACAATTTTGTGGTGGCCATCTATGCTGAAACACATTCAGGCTTAGCTCCACAAGGCCGTCTAGAAACAGCGAGGAATCAGCCCCTGCCATGTCGGCCTCATCCCCTGGGTGCATGCTGGGAGAAATTAAGAAATGGATCATGCCTCGGCGCTTGCCCCGGTCCCACCCCCTTCTGCCAGAGACCCTCAGATCTGCCCCCACAGGCACCCTTGACGCGAACGATGTGCCCACCCTGTAGGCCACACCCACTCCATCCACGCCCACCCAGTAGGCCGGACCCGCCCTGGCCACACACCCCCGCCCCCCCCCAAGGGCAACCACAATGCTGATGTGGCTCTCAATGAAATTGAGTTTGACACACCTGGAATAGAATAACAGAAGGGACCTTGGGGGCCTTCTAGTCCAACCCCCTGCTCAGGCAGGAAATCTCTTCTCAAAAACCTTTGGTGTTGGATCATTCACAACTTCTGGAGGCAGGTTGTTCCACTGATTAATTGTTCTACCTGTCAGGAAATTTCTCCTTAGTTCTAGGTTGCTTCTCTTCTTGATTAGTTTCCATCCATTGCTTCTTGTCCTGCTTTGGAGAATAGCTTGACTCCCTCTTCTTTGTGGCAACCCCTGAGATATTGGAACACTACTATCATGTCCCCCCTCGTCCTTCTCTTCGTTAAACTAGACATATCCCAATTCCTGCAACTGTTCTTTATATGTTTTAGCATCCAGTCCCCTGATCATCTTTGTTGCTATTCTCTGTACTCTTTCTAAAGTCTCAACATATTTTTACATTGTAGTGACCAAAACTGGATGCAGTATTCCAGGTGTGGCCTTACCAAGACATTGTAAAGTGGTATTAATACTTCACGTGATCTTGATTCTATCCCTCTGTTAATGCAGCCTAGCACTGTGTTAGATTTTGTGGCAGCTGCAGCACACTGCTGGCTCATATTTAAGTGATTGTGTTTATGTTTCATATGTTTTAGTCTCCAGGCCTTTGATCATCTTAGTTGCTCTTCTCTAATTTTTTCCCCAAAAAACTCTCAACATCTTTTTGACCACAGAATGATCCAAAAATGACAAAGGCAGCCTTTCATCACCACCACCCAATTTTTTTTGTTTTCTCTTGTGAATGCCTTTGTGATGTCATAAGGGACATACAAATGGATGGCCTTTGCTTTCAGCATTTGCCTCCTAGAGAGACCTATCTCCAAAGTTCACAAATATTTTCAGACAGGACACCAAAAGCACTTTTAGAATTAAAAAAAGAAATTCAAACGAGGGAGAAAGCAAACCCAATCTATTTAATTCTGTAGTAAGGCCATTTGGGGGACAGCGTAAAATATGGCACAGCTCAGCTTATATAGAAAAAAAATAATGTATCTGATACTGTAATTATCATAGTTCAGTGGAGATTTAATTTGAATAATAGGACCACTTTCTAGTTGAAATCCTTGTTTCTTCTTATTTTGTTCTACCCAATTTATTTATGCTAGATTATTATGAGGATAAAAGTTTCCCCCTCTTTTTTTTCCATTTATGAATGTGTAGAAAGAATCTCCGAACTCCTTAGGGGATGTAGAAGTGTAAATCAATAATAAAAAACCTCAATATGTTGCTGAAAATGTAAAGCCATATAAATTACACAATTAACCTACAGAGGAAACTAAAATTGAAGACGTTATTGAAAATATGGGCAACTAAGAGTCAAGAGTTATTTTTTTTTCATTGGGAGAAAGCCCTACGGTTCATGAATACTAACCTCTCTATCATAGTAACACAGGAATGAATAGGAAAGCATGAAAATACAGAGTCTAAATAAAACTTTGTGACTACAGTTGTAATTGTGTGTCTATGTGTGATGGACACACACATGATTTGGCCTCCCACTGGAAGCCTATATATACAAGACTATGTGGCAGTTGCAGTTATTGATAAACAAAACAGCTTGTTTCCAATTCATGGGGATCACTCAAATGTGTCATCTGTGATACCATGTGTCTGTTCTGCTTGACAAGTAATGCACTTCAGTATAAAGTACTACCTAAGTTGTTCCTATAGCACAAACATAAAAAAGATAGCATCTAATAAGCATGATATAAAAAAGCAAGTATTATTTCCTGCAATGTGTGTTTATTTTTTTTAAATTCTGTTAATGCATGCAAATCTAATTAAGCAATACTTAATATTTATTTGTCACATGTATTTATTAAAGTTGTAGCTGAACTAATTTGGGAGGAGTTGTCCAAAGAATGAGTTGTCCATCATATGATACAGAAATTGCATACTTTATTTCGCCATTAGAATAAAAGCTGAAGACAGATATAAATGGCTGGATCTTGACATGAAAAATATCAGAGTGTGGTTCCCAATGTTCTCCCCAAGCTGACATCTAGGGAGGAGGAGGAGGAGGAGGAGGAGGAG
>NW_015386407.1:1254414-1270076 GCF_001527695.2 Protobothrops mucrosquamatus
CCTTGATAGAAAAATAAAATAAGCTTCCAGACCTTCTCTTCTCAACTCCAACCACCCCGGCCTTCTCCTTTCCTTTCCTTTTCTATCCTTCCTCCTTCCACTCACGCCAGCCACACCCAAAGCCAACTGCAGCTGTCCCAATCTTTTCCTTCCCAGTCAAGCTCCTGCAAGCACTCTCAGGCAGTCCCCGCTACATATGCAATTTCTGTATCATATGATGGACAACTCATTCTTTGGTGTCTTCATACGTGGATGGGAAAAAAATCTGATTACACTGTTGGGATGAATACTTCACCATCAACAAGAAGGTTTATGTGTTTTGAATAGACAGCTCCCTTTATAGCATCCCTACATTTATGAAAATAATTTGCAAACCTTCAAATGGCCTTTCTCTGTTATCATAAGAGGAAGTGTTTTTTTCCCCCTAGCTAAAAAAGGTTAATAGTCTAATGTAGCTTTTTCAAATACACTCAGCATAGGACGTCTAAACAATAGTGATAGGTTTGGTTTTCTTTCTTTTTAATGTTAACCTCTGTTGGCTCTCTGTTAATTTTTGGCGTTCTTTCGACAGAAATGTTAAACACCACTTGATAGAAATGGGAAGGTAATTATTTCATTGAGATTGGACAAGCGATAGCAAAGTCATGAAAGGTGAAAATTGTGCAGAGTTGCCATTAGTGAGAGTTGGGGTCTTCACTGCCATCTTGTGAAGCACGAATTGTAGCTGAGAGAAAAGGAATTAGATGGCTTGTTAGGGATTTCTCCAAAGAAGGTTCAGCTAAGTCAATGAGAACCTTTAATAGCTACCAGATGTTTCTACACGGGAAAGGAAAAAAGGCTGAAGTATATTTCAAATTTTGCTTTAGAAAAGATCTAGTAGCAATCTAATAATAGGAGCCTTAGCTTACGAGGGTTTTTCTCATTCTATGGAAGAGACTTTGGAAGTCTTCTAGTCTAACCTCTGTTCAAGCAGGAAACCCTATACCATTCCAGACAAGTGGCTGTTCAGTCTTTTCTTAAAAGCCTCCAGTGATGGAGCACCCACAACTTCTGAAGACAAGTTAGTTGTCCTCACTGTTGGGAAATTTCTCCTTAGTTCCAGGTTGCTTCTCTCCTTGATTAGTTTCCATCCATCACTTTTTGTTCTGCCTTCAGGTGCTTTGGAAGATAGCTTGACTCCCTCTTCTTTGTGGCAGCCCCTGAGATACTGGAACACTGCTGTCATGTTAACCTGTAGTCCTTGTCTTCATTAAACCAGACATACCCAATTCCAGTAGTTCAATGCTTCTTCTGGGTTTCATTCTAGTGGACAAATGTGAGCTTTGATGAAGCTGACATGTTTTGCCTGTCTTGGTCTTCTCAGCCTTAAAGGGGTGACCAGACGGTAACCTTGGATATTTCTGTTGGTGTTTCCATTTGTTTTGTTTCCTGCTTCAGTTTTTGAAGATGAAATCCTGACCATTCTTTTGGTTTTGACTTTGGTTTCTCCTTTTAACTATGCACAGTTGAAAACTCTACTAAGTTTGCCATATGATCTAAAGAACTCTAAAACTGTTTCTTCCTGGTACAAGTTCAGAAGGAAAGAGGGGAGACTTCATGAATCACAGAGGGGTTAACCACCTTCTGAACAAAAAGATCTTATTACCACTTATGGCCAAAGCAGAGGAAGAGGTTGGAATCCATAAATGTTTGAGCTAATGAATCCATAAATGATTCAGCTAATGAAGGCGAAATCAGTGAATTCTATCTCCTAGAATTTAATGTTGTCGACCATAGAGCCACAAGGACAATAGTTCAGAGTGCAGCCAAGGCTATACAGAGATGGTGCATCTTGTCAATTTGTGTGACTGATACAGTTTTCTATGTGCCATTCCTTTCCAATTGAAGATATTCAGGCTTTTGCATAATAATAATAATAATAACAACAACAATAATAATAATAACAATAACAATAGTAATAATAATAATAGTAATAATAGCAATAGCAATAATAATAGTAATAATAACAACACTAATAACAACAATAATAGTAATAATAATAACACCAATAACAATAGTAATAATAATAATAGTAATAATAGCAATAGCAATAATAATAGTAATAATAACAACACTAATAACAACAATAATAGTAATAATAACAATACTAATACTGATTCTACTACTACTAATAACAATAACAATAACAACAACAACAACAACAACAACAACAACAACAATAATAATAATAATAATAATAATAATAATAATAATAATAATAAAGAGGGAGTCAAGCTATTCTCCAAAGCACCTAAAGGCAGGACAAGAAGCAAAGGATAGAAACTAACCAAGGAGAGAAGATGCAAATAGTGCAATATTAAATATAAGCACCAGTTCACTGCAAGAAACAAACCAACTAATGTACAGCACAGCTGCAGTTATAACTGAATACCTGGTATGCAAAATCAACAAAGAAGAAAAACAAACAAACAAACAGTGTACCACAAAAATGGAAGGTTAGACTAGAAAATAAGATCAGCAAGTTAAGATCACATGCAAGCAAGCTAGAGCAGATGAAAGAAAAGAAGCTGAAGAACAAGAAGAACAAAGAATACCTAATCAAGAAATACCACTTAGAAACAAGGAAGATCAAGGAAGCACTGGAAATAATAAAGCAGCAAATAACAGCTATAGCCAGGAAAATCAGTAGATACGAAGCTCAAATTGCAAATTATAGGCAGAACCTCCAATTTCAATCCAATCAGAAACATTTCTACCAATCCATCAATGGAGAAACTGCAATGAATCAGTCAGTACCTGACAAGGAAGAAACAGTGCAGTTCTGGAAGCAGATATGGGATAACCCAAAGAAATACAACAAGGATGCGGCTTGGTTAAAAGAGGTGGATGCAAATAAAACAGAAGTTGAAATGAAAGAACCAGTAATAACAACAAAAATGGTAGAAAAAAGAGCAAGGAAGTTCAAAAATGGGTCAGCACCAGGTGAAGATGAACTGCATGGGATTTGGTTGAAACATCTAACTGTTATATATGGCTTTGGAAGAATATCTGAAGGACAATGATGAAGATGCACTGAAATTAGTATATGAGGAAGGCTTACTGACAACTGGAGAGACCAAACTGGCCTACAAGAAAGACCAAATGAAGTCAGAATAGAGGCATGGGAAGACAAAGCACTACATGGCCAGTACATTAAAAAAATAGCTGGGAAAGCAGATAATAACAAGACCTGGCAATAGCTAAGAGCAGGAAAATTGAAGAAAAAGACCAAGGGACTAATTCAGGCTGCACAAGTCCAAGCCTTAAGAACAAATGCATATAAAGTCAAAATTGAGAAGACAGCAACAGACAGTAAGTGCCGCCTATGCAAACACGCTGAAGAAACAGTAGACCACATGGTAAGCTGCTGCAAGAAGATTGCACAGACTGACTACAAGCAGCGGCATGACAAAGTAGCAACAATGGTGCATTGGAAGAAATATCATTTGCCTGTAAGCAAGAACTGGTGGGATCATAAAATAGAGAAAGTCATAGAAAACGATAAAATTAAACTGCTCTGGGACTTCAGAATTCAAACAGACAAGCACCTGCAACATAACACCCCGGACTTAACAATTGTCGATAAGAAAGACAAAAAAGTCTGGATAGTGGACGTGGCAGTGCCTGGAGACAGCAGAATAGACGAGAAAGAACTGGAGAAGATAACAAAATACAAAGACCTACAAATAGAAATAGAAGGACTGTGGCAAAGGCAAGCAAAGGTAATACCAATAGTAATAGGCACCTTGGGTGCCATCCCCAAAAAACTGGAGCACCACTTGAACACCATTGGCATTGACAAATTCGCTATTAGTCAATTGCAAAAGGCAGCCTTACTAGGAACTGCTTCCATCCTGCGACGATATCTGTAATACCATCAAACATCCACATCTGCCTATCCCAGGTCCTTGGGAAGGACTCGAGAGGTAGACATAAATGCCAAATCCAGTCTAAACATCTGGCTGACTGTGCAATGATCAATATTATTATTATTATTATTATTATTATTATTATTATTATTATTATTATTATTATTATTATTATTATTATTATTATTATTATTATTATTATTATTATTATTAATAGTAATGACTAAAAATTTCTGCTATTGCTTTTTATTATGTTTTTAAAGCCATAACTAAAAAAAAAACAATATGGGGGAAAAAAAACAAGAAATCCTAATGAATAAAAGATAAAAATGTAAAGAAATGGACTTCAGTCAATCTTCATGTATTATTCAGGGCTCCTGTGTGTGCTGGCAAGTATCTAGACATGCCTTGATTAGCTACCTTGGGCAGGAAAGACCTGGTTTAGAATGCTGAAAATAATAGCTTTCAGAGAGCAATTAGAGGTAAATATGGGATCAGATTGTGGAGTGCAAGGTGACAACCACCTGGTTTCTTTTCAGACACATTCCTATGCATTATTTAATTGCACACGGTGAAACAAGTCAATAACAGGTGAGCATTTGGAAATCCCCTTGCACTTTACTAATTCATTTACACAAAGAAGGCAGTTAATCTTTTCCTGGTGTGCACTGAAGAAAAAACTGTTTTTCCCTATCAGTATCTGCATGATTGATACACTAGAGAACGGCAGTGTAAAAAAATGTCCAAGAACATTTTGCAAAACAACTCAGACAGCCATCCTGACCTCGTTGCTGATGGATGGAAGGAGGTGGGAGTTAGGATCGTATGGAGCTGGAGAATCTCTGTAGGCTTTTAAGAAGCGACTGGACAGCCCACCTGTCTGAAATGGTACAAGGTCTCCTGCTTGAGCAGGGGGTTGGACAAGATGGCCTTCAAGGTTCCTTCCAACTGTGATACATTCATCAATAGATTGAGTTGGGCTTCTCATCAGGGCAGGTTAGAGATGGAATGAGGACACTCTCATGATAATAAATAGGAATCTTATTTTATAGAGAGAGAGAGAGAGAGAGAGAGAGAGAGAGAGAGAGAGAGAGAGAGAGAGAGAGACTCTCTCTCTCTCTCTCTCTGTTTTAGAAAAAAATCCTCATAGAAATCTTTCAATTTGGTTATTGTAATCTTTGCTGAGATGGGAATGAAATGTATATCCATCTCAAAATACCTTTCAAAAAAAAAAATCCCCTCTACACACGGAAGTTTGTAACTGTGGCTACCAATACCCATGGGTTAAGTGTTACACCACAACTCATCATGCCACGCCAGAGCAGATATGTGGGATGCGTGACAGGGAACACGGGAAATGTTGATCATGTGGCTGAGACTGACTTGCAAATGGTGGTTCAGCACTGCAGCAACGGTGAAGTGGCCACACATTTTATGCCCACGAGAGTCGGGGGTCCCAGATTTGGAATGCATTTTGTAGTCCATTTGAGGTACGTTGATTCAAAACATATTGTCCTGGGATGCACTGCTCCACAATGGGACAAGTCATTATGGTTGACTTGTCTCACCACAGCCAGCTTGCCCTGGCTGACTTGCCGTGGCCACCAAACCCTGGGACAACTTGTCATGGGACAATTCAATGGCCTGGAGACTAAAACATATGAAGAATGGCTGCAGGACCTGGGTTTGGCTAGTCTAAAGAAAATAAGAAATAGGGGTGACATAATAGCAGTGTTCCAGCATTTGAGGGGCTGCCACAAAGAAGAGGGAGTCACCTTATTCTCCAAGGGACCAGGGGGCAGGACAAGAAACAATGGATGGAAACTGACCAAAGAGAGAGGCAACCTGGAATTATGGAGAAACTTCCTAACAGTGAGGACAATTAATGAGTGGAACAGCTTGCCTCCAGAAATCGTGGGCGCTCCATCACTGGAGGATTTTAAGAAGAGACTGGACAATCACCTGTCTGGTATGGGTTCTCCTGCTTAAGCAGGGGGCTGGAGTAGAAAACCTCCAAGGTCCCTTTCAGCTCTACTCTACTCTACTCTACTCTACTCTACTCTACTCTACTCTACTCTACTCTTCTCTACTCTACTCTACTCTACAAGTCTGTTCTGTAGGGTGGGTAGGTAGGTAGGTAGGTAGATAGATAGGTAGGTAGGCAGGTAAGTAGGTAGGTAGGCAGGTAAGTAGGTAGGTAAATAGGTAAGTAGGTAGGTAGGTAGGTAGGTAGACAGACAGACAGATGGACAGAGGGATATAGAAACACACTCATATACAAATAAAAAACCACAGCAAACAACAACCTTTGTTTTCTTGTCTCTTTATTTAGCTATGAGCTAACATTCAAGCTTTCCAAAAGCAGAAAAGTAGTGAGTTGTTTTTGTCTCTTGTAGCATTACATTAGGTCTTTCACGTCAAGTATCTAATGATAAACATTTAGGCAAGTTAAGCTGAAGTTTCATCTCACTTGGCAAAGAACAGATAACAAAAGTTTGACTTAGCATTTTACTTCCATAGCTGCACCATTATCTCATTTTTGAACTTTAACTGGAAAGTATAATATTGCTGGAAAAAATATACTTTAATTAAATTAATTTGTTTCTCTAATTTAAAATATTCATCAAAGCAACCTTCATCAAAATTTATTCCACGATATTTTTAACAGTATATTTCAGGCCTCTTCTTGACTTTATATTTCAACTTCAACTCTTTTACATTTTAACCACACATTTAACGTTCCAGTCCTTCTTAACCTTCATATTACTCTTTTTGAAGTAAGAAAAGAAATTCACAAAAGTTGTAAAAGTTACTTTATGCTTTAATACCCCCAGTCTTACGGTTTAGAACTTGTGGCGTTATGAAAAGATGTCGTTTTTTTCACATTGTTAAATAACTAAAGCATCTTTGTATTCTGCACTTCATGTATTGATCTACCGATCTTTATTAGGTTTTTGAGATGGTTGACTGTAATTTAATATCTGTTTGGTGGTTATTTTCTTACCACGCGGCGCTATATGATGTTTCCACTATGTGTGATGTTTGAAACATAGTTTTGAAAATTTATATTTCTTGACAAAAATAAGGGGGAAATGGATGGAAACTATTGATTTTTTTAATGTTGTTCCCAGAATGATGTAACTTTTGAGATTAATTGATGTCAAAAGTATAACACATTGTACAAAGTGGACAAGATGATATAATAAGAAACAACTATCATAATGAAGGGTATTTATATTTATCTATCTGTCTGTCTATCTGTCTATCTATCATCTGTCTGTCTGTCTGTCTGTCTCTCTCTCTGTCTATCTATCTATCTATCTATCTATCTATCTATCTATCTATCTATCTATCTATCTGTGTGTGTGTGTGTGTGTACATATACATAACACATACATGTATATAATAGGATAATGGAATAACAGAGTTGGAAGAGGCCTTTGAGATCTTCTAGTCCAACCCCCTGCTCAGGCAGGAAACCCTATACCATTTCAGACAAATGGTTGTCCAATCTCTTCTTAAAAACCTCCAGTGTTGGAGCATTCACAACTTCTGGAGGCAGGTTGTTCCACTGATTAATTGTTCTCACTGTCAGGAAATTTCTTCATAGTTCTAGGTTGCTTCTCTCATTGGTTAGTTTCCATCCGTTGCTTCTTGTCCTGCCTTCAGGCGCTTTGGAGAATAGCTTGACTCCCTCTTCTTTGGGGCAGCCCCGAGATATCAGAGGTTAGCAGGACATTAAATGATTATTTGTAGAGCTTCTCTAAATGCAGAATTTAAAATCATATGTTTTTTTGGGATAGGCTACTGCACTTGTTCTAATATGTAAATTGTTCCATTAACTCTCATTTCGTAAAAAATTAAAAAAAATAAACAAGGAAAAATAAAAACTAATACAAATTACAGAACAATAAAAATGAAAGATAGTGCAGAAAATAAAAATAAAAAGTAAAATGAGGAAAAAATGAGAAAAAAATATAAAGAAGTATTTCTCCCTTCATCACAACAAGTAAAAACAGTTTTGGTAACTTATCACCATCTCTTAAAATAAAACAATGGTCTCTGTTTCCATAACTCATCTCTTAACTATAAACAAATTCTTAAAGTCTTTTCATGCATTCCTCGACAGCAAAAGCCCATTAAGGACTACCAGGGATAACTACACATCTATATTAAACTTGATCAAATAAGCCAACTCTGTATTATTTCCATGTACTTTTAAAAAAAATTGTTTCTAATCCCTTCAAATAATGTCGTTGGACTTAATATCTTTTCATCTTCTCTTTTTTTTTAACTTTCAGAAAATCCTTTAAAACTTTTTTTAAAAAAATCCAGTTTAATATATATATGTGTGTGTGTGTATGTGCATATGTGTATATATATATATACACACATGTGTGTATATGTGTATATGTGTATGTGTATATATATATATAATCCTTAATAGTATTAAAAACACAAATCCCGGGTATATACATAATGTGAAGTAAAATAAGGTGATCACCAGGATAAAATCATAAACATAAATGTTTACTATACAAAATCAAGCTTTCGTCGGCCACACTACCGACATCATCAGGGTATAAAATGCTGGATCCGGGAGTCTGTTTTTATGTGACCGGCTGCCTCTGCGCTTTGACCCTAGATCGAGTCATAGATCCACTCATTAGCATCGGCTGTGTAGTTCTTAAAGGGGCCATTTCTAAAGTTGTCCTCTCCTCTCCAATTGCTGCTGTTTTCTTTGTGCGTGTGTGGGTGCCTGGAGATCCGCTGTTCAGTGGTGTGGCCGACGAAAACTTGGTTTTGTATAGTAAACATTTATGTTTATGATTTTATCCTGGTGATCACCTTTTTTACTTCACATTATATCTATATCTATATCTATATCTATATCTATATCTATATCTATATCTATATCTATATCTATATCTATCTATCTATCTATCTATCTATCTATCTATCTATCTATCTATCTATCTATCTATCTATCTATCCAAATAATTTTCTGGTTTGTGTCTTTTCAAATATTGAGACCTCAACTGATTTCATTTGCATATTCGTATATCATATTTTTCCATATCCTTCTTACAACTTGTCATGTTTAAATCCACATTCAAATCAATTTAAATCTTATCTGATATAGCTTCTTCCTGTTCTGTAACAACATTAACAAACCATCCAGATAGACATTCAGTCCATTAGACATGCTTAAAATTAATTTCTCAATTCATAGTTCACAAAGCTCCATAAAAACATCCACTGTTATGATGTTTTGCTCCATTCTGTATTAGAATGTCAAATCTAAGTATCCTACTCCTTTAATTGCAATCTTTAGTTTCTTCTGATTCCCTCTGGTGTTCAAAATTCAAAATTACAACTTATCATTCTTTTCCAAAAAGACCAAAACAACCACAGTTTTTTTTTTTGTGGGAAGGTTTCTTAAAATTAATTTCAAATTCTTATTTCAAATCCATCTGGACCCTTAGTCCATATTTATCTTTCCAAAATCAACCCTTTAAACACCCCTTTGCCATGTAATAATATTTTTTCAAAATTCTTAAACTTGTATTTAAAGCTTCTTTCACGAAGATGGACACTTATCTAGTAAAAGTGATTATTTCTCTTTATATTCAAAAGCAGTAAAAAATAATGCCAAAGTGATTAAGAATTGAGCCTTGCTCAAGCTTTTTTTCCTATAAAGATTATATTACAAGAGTAAGCTTAGATGGAAATTTTTGACTCCCAGCAGCTCATAAATCAACCACAAAAATGTTGACTTCTGTGGTCTACTCATGCAAAGCAACTGTGTGGAATGCATGTGGGTCATCTCAAAATCTCTCCTGCCTTTGGAGAGATTTTGCTGATCACAATTCAATATCTGATCACAACCTCTGTAGTAAATGCCATCCCATTCAGACAGGAATGTGTAGCCTGCAAGAGCCCATTCTGAAATCACTGGTTCCATGAACTTTCAGAAAGTTACAATCTTAGACATGTGACAACAGCACTTTAATAATAAGTCGATTTCTATTCTTCCATTCTTGAAAAAAAAGTGCTAATCTTTAAAGCTTTGAACATAAGGCTTAGAATAACTCAAGGAAAGTGGCTTTAAATGTGATAAATATTTTCTCTGATATTGATTGATACATTTACTTCCTTTGTTATGTTATAATGCTACCCTTTTTTTACTATTGCAGTTTTGAGTGTTTTCAATGCATTTAAGTTTTCTTATCCAGATTGAGTGGATTGAAATAAATCTTCATCTTTATCTCTTTTAACCAAGTAAAACTATTACAGTTGCAATCTGGGTGTTTTATCTTTTCTTCACTGTAATTATGTTTTAGATTCAAACCATTTCCAGTTTGAAATGCTCTTTTCCCATCACACAAAAAGTGCTCTCAGAGTGCCTGTTTCAAGTATGAATACGTATTAGCATCAAAACAGTGGGCTGCTAACTGCAAACTTTCTGGGAGAATAAGGGATTTGAAGCCTGAATTGTTTTGCATTAGAAAATTTTGCATATCTCTACTTACAGCTTGGTTTTATTTTTTTTAACCTGATATCTGATCGGGAGCATTCTCATCGAGAGGTTCAAGATATGGCAGGTCCAGGCCTGCAGTGACATTGGTACAAACACTGTTCTCTATATCTATATATTTCTATATCTATATCTCTATATCTTTCTTCGGGATGCTCCTGTAGGGCAGGATCCATGTTATAATATTCATATATATACTCAAAAGCTAGAGCCTGATTTTGCTGTCAAGAAATCATTACGAAATTATTTTTAATCTTTCCTCTCCTCTCTCTTCCTCCCTTCAGCTTAGAGGGGAGTTTTTTGGAGAGGGTTTCAGTAATAATAATAATAATAATAATAATAATAATAATAATAATAATAATAATAATAATAATAATAAAGTTGGAAGGGACCTTGGAGGTCATCTAGTCCAACCCCCTGCTCAGGCAGGAAACCCTATACCATTTCAGACAAATGGCTGTCCAGTCTCTTCTTAAAAACTTACAGTGTTGGACCATTCACCGCTTCTGGAGGCAGGTTGTTCCACTGGTTAATTGTTCTAACTGTCAGGAAGTTTCTCCTTAGTTCTAGGTTGCTTCTCTCCTTGATTAGTTACCATCCGTTGCTTCTTGTTCTGCCTTCAGGCGCTTTGGAGAATAGCTTGACTCTTCTTTGAGGCATCCCCTGAGATATTGGAAGACTGCTATCATGTCCCCCCTCGTCCTTCCCTACATTCAACTAGACATACCCAATTCCAGCAGCCTTTCCTTATATGCTTTATCCTCCAGTCCCCTAATCGTCTTTGTTGCTCTTTTCTGTACTCTTTCTAGAGTCTCAACATCTTTTTTACATCGTGGTGACCAAAACTGGATGCAGGATTCCAAGTGTGGCCTTACCAAGGCATTGTAAAGTGGTATTAACATTTCACGTGATCTTGATTCTATCCCTCTGTTCATGCATCCCAGCACTGTGTTGGCCTTTTTGGCAGCTGCAGCACACGGCTGGCTCATATTTAAGTGATTGTCCACTAGGACTCCGAGTTCTAGTAAGGATTCCCATGTCTTGTGATCTCCCCAAAAATATCAGAACAGAATATGGAAGGGACCTTGGGGGTCTTCTAGTCTAATCCCCTGCTCAGACAGGAGACCCTATATCTTTTCAGACAAATGGCTGTCCAGTTTCTTCTTAAAACCCTCCAGTGATGGAGCACCGACAACTTCTGAAGGCAAGCCGTTCCTCTGGTAAATTGCCCTCACAGTTAGGAAGTTTCTCCTAAGTTGATTCTTTATTGATTAGTTTCCGTCCGTTGCTTCTTGTCTTCCCTTCTGGAGCTTTGGAAAATAAGTTTCATCAGTAAACGGAATGGAACTCCTTAATTATAATACTTAAGGTGTTGAATGTGGAGAAGATCCAGCTTCAGTTGCACCTTCAACTATGGCTAACACCCCCCCCCCCAAGAAATTGAGTTGGGGAGATGAAATGGAGTTTCCCACAGTAGCGTGCCTTGACTTCATTCAAAACCAATAAGATATATATCTAACAAAGAAAGGAGATCCTTCCATCTTTAAGCCAGCCTTGACTTTTTCCAGACTTCTTAATTTGCTTTTTTAAAATAATAATAATAATAATAATAATAATAATAATAATAATAATAATAATAATAATAATAATAATAATAATAATAATAATAATAATAATAATAATAATAATAATAATAATAATAATAATAATAGTGTTTCAATTCATATGATCTTAGGTTTGGAACAATTTCCCTATTGCTATCTGTTTCCTATGGTGTTTCAATTTTCCATTTATATGATTTTATTCTATGTGTGTTTATTCACATCATATTTTTGATATGTTGTATTGGAAACTGACCAGAGAGAAACCATTGTATGGTTTAAGCATTTCAATATGTAATACCTGCATGCCAAGAAGAATGACTTTAGGAAAGGATGACTAAATATTTAAGATTTTGTTCATTTTGACTTTCCTCTTGTTTTATTGGGTAACCATGCCCATATTTTTTTTTTGGGGGGGAGAGGAAGAGGACATTCAAAACACTGCACTAGATATTTGCTGCAAGTCTGTCCTACTTCCAAAACTCTGTGTAGAGTTGTTCATATTTTTCTTTGATGCTGTAACAAAAAACTTTCATACCACTTAATAACTACTTTTTAACGCTGAAAGGATTGCAAATTCAGTACACTATATTCCCTTAAAGCCAGAAACAAAAAGATAGTCACACCAGGGGCAGAAAAAACTCTGGCTAGTTGCACAGCATAAACTGTCCTGGATACCCCCTTCACCCATTAGATTTAAACTGTGTGTAGTTGCGGTTTGTTTTTTTCATTGTAAATTTAATATTATTTCATCACCTTTCTAAAGCTGCTACGCAATGCAGTCGTTGGAGGCGTCATTTATAAATTATCTCCCTCCCGTTTTAAGTCGAGAAATAAAAATTATTTGCTTCAGAGCTCCAGGAAGGAAAAATAAAAGGGGGGGAAAAAAACCATGGAAAGTGAGCTATTCTTAAAAGAAGAAACTGAGAAAAAAAAATCTTCTTGCTAGCCAGCAGGGTGCAAAAATAGTGACAGAGTAGATAATGCAAAAGTGTACGGGCTGCTGAAAAAGGCCACAGAGTTCATTTTATTTTCTCCCCGGGTGGGGGGAACAAACAACATTTCAGCAAAAGTGGTTCAGGGGCTGTAAGTAAACTCTGACACAGCATGAAACTGGAAATGAAAGACAGGTTTTAGTGACGCGTTCTTCATGGCTGAATTTGCTCCTCAAAAGCATTCATTGTTCAGAAAAGTTTGTAGAATATTGTGACTTTCCCCATCTTGGTTCTCCCACCACTCCTGATTTTGAAACCCGGTAGTTGTTGATGTCTTTAACTGGCTCTGAATGACAGTTCTTGTTAACCTTGATAGCAACTTGAGGGCGGGGTTTTTTTTTGGGGGGGGGGGAAAGGAAATAATTGTAAAAATCACCCATCCATCCTATAGATAGAAAGTCTTTCAGAATGTTCCCTGGCAACTTTTATTTTGTACGTACAGCAAAGTGGACCAGGAATGAGTTACTTGTATACTCTTCTTTTTCCTCCAGCTACGCTTTCTTGTCAACCAAAAGTGTCCCCTGAATTCTCAGGGATGCCAAGAATTTAACCAATTCTCCCCCAAATCTGAATCCGAAATAAACCCAGAAAAGTTCCTCAAAGTCTCCTTCTCCATCTTTTTTATCCTGAATTATCTATGGCAGGGGTCTTCAAACCTGGCCCTTTTATGACTTGTGGACTTCAGCTCTCAGAATTCCTCAGCCAGTATGCCTGGCTGAGGAATTCTGGGAGTTGAAGTCCACAAATCATAAAAGGGCCAAGTTTGAAGACCCCTGATCTATGGTCCTGAGACTTGCTATTGTTTAGTCAACTGTTAATATCCATTACTGGCCCTGGACTGGTATTTTGACTATGTTCTATAAATGTATATTTTAGCTTTTCTTCTTCTTCTTTTTTTCCTGGACTGCCTTTCGTCTTGAATGATAACCAACTGGTTTTAGACTATTCAAAATGCAGTATAATTTAAGGCAGTGATGTGATGCCTAGAGATGTACGTTCATTGTTATGGAGATCTTCTTGTTGGTATGCCATGGCTACATAGAAAACGAACTAGATTTCACATAAAGCTATTTATCATCTCTCTCTCTCTCTCTCTCTTCAAGTTTAGCTTCCCTTAGAAGTAACATGGTTAAAATTAAGTGGATGGTCAAGAATCTAAGCAACATGGTTGAATGAACTCATCTGCTTTTTGGTTCCTTGGTCGCAACTAAATTGTAGGGGGATGAAGGCTAAAACATATGAAGAGTGGTTGCAAGAATTGGGTATGTGTAGCTTAATGAAAAGAGGGACTAGTGTAATATGGTAACAATATTCCAATATCTAAGGGATTGCCACAAATAAGTGGGGGTTGTCAAAGCATGTGAAGGCAAGACAAGAACCAATGGATGGAAAATTATTGAGGAGAAATCCAACCTAGAATTAAGGAGAAATTTCCTGACATTGAAAATAATAAATCAGTGGAATGGCTTGCATTTTGTGTGGTGTTCCATCACTGGAGGTCTTTAAGAAGAATTTGGACAATAGTTTGTTTGAAATTGTATAGGGTCTCTTGCTTGAGCAGGAGATAGGACTAGAAGATCTCCAAGGTCCCTTAAAACTCTATTATTCTGTCAACCACTTATGCAAGACTCATGAAATGTGAGAAGACATATCTTTCCAGGGGTCTCACAGACTGGACATCTGAAATATGTTTAGATTATTATTTGTCATTTGATTTTCAAAAGTTTTGGACAGCTTTCAAAGGAAACTGTTCATTCCTACAGGTGCCCAATGATGGGGAAGCTTAAGGCAACTTTCACTAAGTTACAACTGTTTAATAAATGCCTGAGGTTCGGAGGAGAGTCACTTAGGTTTAAAATGACTACAGTATTTATTATTCTTGCTATGTTAAGCATATTCATAAATTAAAAAAATAAACTCCAAAGCTAAAGTTCAAAATTACATGGTTATTATTATTTTCTGAAGGCTGGTTGAGATATTGCTCACATATCAGGATAGGAAACGTTGGAATCAAAGTCTATAGCATTGGTACAGTTATTTGATTAGACTAATCTGACTCTTTTTTTTATATACACATTTTATTGTTTTTTTTTTAATTTTAACATCAAAGTGCTCAGGAAAACACTGTGGTAAAAGGGTAATCAATCATAACAAAACAAGTCATATATATATATATATATATATATATATATATATATATATATATATATATATATATATATATATATATATATATATATATATAGGTCTTTAGTTATTCGGGTTTTCTCCCGCGTAGAATTAAAAGTACCTTGGAGACGTTTCGACGAAGTCACATTCGTCATCTTCAGGCTGGTGTCTTCAGCTTTGTGCTTCAAAGAGTGGTGTGTGATCGCAGCTGTTTCTTCCTTTTAACTGCCAGTGGGGTTGGAGCTGATTGGTTGGGAGCTTGGCTGTGTTCTGATTGGGTGGAGGTGTGTTCTGATTGGTTAAGGAGCCTGGCTGTGCTCTGATTGGATGGGGGGTTCGCTGTGCTCTGATTGGCTGGGGGAGTGTTCTGTTTGGGTGGGGGCTTTGTTGTGCTCAGGTTAGTTTGAGTTGCAGGGGGATTTGAGATGGTGAGCTTCATTGCTGTTGTTTG
>NW_015386407.1:1270510-1273139 GCF_001527695.2 Protobothrops mucrosquamatus
TTAAAAAATTCCCCCCTCTATTTCCTCACATGATATAACAAATTTAGTTTAATCTATTTCTTCTTAAAATTCAATCAATCCACAGAATCATCCCTACTATTACATCTACATAAATCACTCCTGCTTTTAAGCTCCACTAATTTCAATTAAAATATTCCAATTGATCTTAAACAAACATATTAATAAAATTTTGGGTATCTGGAAAGTACCTGAAATCTGACTCTTCAGCTCTTATTTATATATATTATAGATCAGGGGTCTTTAAACGTGGCCCTTTTATGACTTCTGACTTTTATGCCTGGCTGAGGAATTCTGGGAGTTGAAGTCCACAAGTCATAAAAGGGCCAATTTTGAAGACCCCTGTTATAGATAAAGTTATTATATTGTTTCTAAGGGTTATAAGCTGCCCAGAGTCACTACTGTGGAATGGGCAGCTATATAACAGGAAGGAAGGAAGGAAGGAAGGAAGGAAGGAAGGAAGGAAGGAAGGAAGGAAGGAAGGAAGGAAGGAAGGGAAGAAAGGAAGGGAGGGAGGGAGGAAGGGAGGGAGGGAGGGAGGGAGGGAGGAAAGTTTATCTGCATTTGAGAAAGCCTCATTCAGGTCATTGGATCTGTTGAAAAGTGTTATATTGAATAGGATGCAATAGATATGCCTTTAATAATAAGCCAGGATTATAAGAGGCCATTAGCCCAGCAGATATAATGCAGTGGAAAATGGCCAGCCTTATTTAACATTGCATTTACTATATGGTATATATGGTCCCCTAGTGAGAAGAATATGTCCTATCTAAATTTGGGGATTGGCCTTTATGTCAAGAATGGATTCTTACAGAATTTCTGTGCAAATTATTATGATTCCATTCCTTGGATAGTTAATCATGAGGCCATTCAGGCAATGAAAAAAACTACTTCTTCCCTATTGCACAGAAAAATCTGTAGTGTGATATCCTTGTAGTTATTTTGAGACAAGTTTGATTATTGGACACAGTTACTATTTGCCGTTAAAAGTATTTCCAGGTAGTCAAAATCTGATAACAGAGGTTCTTTGATATTCATTTATATTGTCTGTCTGAAGGTCAAATCTGTCATAATGATGAATAGAGAGGGCTAATTAACCTTCATTTATAACACCTGGTCTTCATCTCGACATCTCTTTGCAATGCAGGACAAGTAAACAATCCAGCCATTCTTGAGAGACAAGACACAATTTAATACTACATCACACACATTAGAATAGAATAGAATAGAATAGAATAGAATAGAATAGAATAGAATAGAATAGAATAGAATAGAATAACAGAGTTGGAAGGGACCTTGGAGGTCTTCTAGTCCAACCCCCTGCTGGGGCAGGAAACCCTATGCCATTTCAGACAAATGGCTGTCCAGTCTCTTCTTAAAAACTTCCATTGTTGGAGCATTCACTGCTTCTGGAGGCAGGTTGTTCCACTGATTAATTGTTCTAACTGTCAGGAAATTTCTCCTTAGTTCTAGGTTGCTTCTCTCCTTGATTAGTTTCCATCCGTTGCTTCTTGTCCTGCCTTCAGGTGCTTTGGAGAATAGCTTGACTGCCTCTTCTTTAGGGCAGCCCCTGAGATATTGGAACACTGCTATCATGTCCCCCCTCGTCCTTCTCTTCATTAAACTAGACATACCCAATTCCAGCAGCCTTTCCTTATATGTTTTAGCCTCCAGTCCCCTGATCATCTTTGTTGTTCTTCTCCGCATTCTTTGAATGCAATGTTTTGGTGTTTTTTTTACAAGATAACTTAGCTTGCAGTTCCAGATAGGTTCCACACCATCACACTTTGGTCTGAAAAAAATTCTGTGAATACACACGTGCACCCCTGCAGTGCTACTGTTCATTTGGAAAAATATTATTTGGATCACTGTCTCAGAGTAGGGAAAAACATAAGCAAAATCGATGTGAATAAACAAAGGGTCTTAAAAATGAGATACCAATCTATTGGCTCAATTAAGTATTAAGTATCCTGTCATTAAAGAGATTCATACGGAGATCAACGCATCGGTTAACCAGCCATCTGTGTAAACTTTTCAATAGGCAAAAATGATCAAATCATCCCTTTTTCAGGAGCTTGCTGGCAGTGAAATTCTTCAGCAGCTGGAAATCTTTAAAAAAGCTTGTAGGGAAGGCAGCCAATCAATAATAGAAATTATCCAGTTTTGAAAGATTAGCATGTATGAATAGCTATTTCAAGGTCTGTGTAAGAAAGATATTGAGACGAGAGGGGAAGCATCTGCCTGAAAGTTGCATTTGGCTCATGTGCTCTCTCTCTCTCTCTCTCTCTCTCTCTCTCTCTCTCTCTCTCTCTCTCTCTCTCTCTCTCTCTCTCTCTCTCTCTCTCTCTCTTTCCCTCCCCCCCTCTCTCTCTCCCTGCCTCCCTGCCTCCCTGCCTCCCTGCCTCCCTACCTCCCTATCTATCTATCTATCTATCTATCTATCTATCTATCTATCTATCTATCTATCTATCTATCTATCTATCTATCTATCTATCTATCTATCTATCTATCTATCTATCTATCTATCTATCTACCTACTTACCTACATACATACCTACCTACCTACCTATCCACCCACCCACCCACCCACCCACCTACCTACCTACCTACC
>NW_015386407.1:1273306-1278095 GCF_001527695.2 Protobothrops mucrosquamatus
CTCTCTCTCTCTCTCTCTCTCTCTCTCTCTCTCTCTCTCTCTCTCTCTCTCTCTCTCTCTCTCTCTCTCTCTCTTCTCCGTGTGTGTGTGTGTATGTGTGTGTGTGAAGAGAGAGAGAGCTGAAGCTTATTACGGAGCTCTGCTTATCAGAGCATAGCTTTTTTAAAAAAATCATTAAAAATGCTAATGAAGAATCTAAGAGAAAAAAATATGATGCCAATCTAGTGGCGTAGCTTGTATTAGTTTTGATAGAAGTAAGAGAAGTGAAATAGTTAAAAGTGTTACAGGGTAATACACTGAAAGAGTTGGAAAAGAGAAATATTATCAAACTTGCACTGTATGTTATACGTAGATCTCTGTATCTACACCAGTGATGGCAAACCTTTTAAAGACCGAGTGCCCCCAAACCACCCCACCACCCCGTCCCTGCTCAGCCCTGCCTGCTGGGCCACCCACCACCTCCACGGCCCACTACAGATCACCCAGGCAGCCCAGCAGTGCCATGGTGGCCACACCCTCTGCCTGTGCCCCGCAGCATCATCTGCGCACGATGGGGTGCAAGGGTGGAGTCATGTCCCCGCTGCCCTGTCCTTGGCTGCGCTACTTCCCGTGGGCCGCACCCACAGGCGACTCTTCTCCAGGGGGGCTGCTGGTGAAGAGGGGCCCATGGGATGAGGCGGGGCTGGGGCAACGGTATGTGTGCCCACAGAGACGGCTCCAAGTCCCGCCTCTGGCACACGTGCCATAGGTTCGCCACCAGTGATCTATACTATATATACTATGTGAGTTTTCAGATCTAATCTATACTGCATCAAAGAGGATAATGCGGCACCATACTTATTATATGCAATGAGACAACCTTGTTGTGGCCACCTTGCCATAGCCACCTCACCATGGGGACAATTTGCTGCAAGTCTGGGCTTTCTGCTCTGGTTTCCAAAGCTGGCCTGGCTTAAGGAAGGCAAAAGTTATCTTCTTCTTCAAAGGCTTCCTTGCCTCACTATTCAGCATCCCCCCGCCCTGCAAAAGGCAGAGTAAACAGGAATCATTTTTCATCAGTGGAAGATGCAAAGTGTCCAGTGATGAGGTGGCTGGGGCAAGGTGGCATGGCTAGTTGTATTAGAAGTTGTATTAGAAGTGTTAATGAAATCCCATTGGGATAGAGATCAGTAGAACTGCAGCAATTTCAGCAAACGTTTGGTGATCTCCATTAGTCCTGCAAAACCTGTAGCCTACTGAAGAGAAGCAGTGGCTTCTTGAAACTGCATTTAGGTGATGCTTATGAACAATCTTTTAACATGAAGCAGCCAATTCTTCTTAGGTACATGATTGTGGGAAGACAGCCCACCCCAGAGAAAGAAATGTTTGGGGGAATATTAAAAAGGCAGAATATTATATTTCCCCAAAGGAATAATGGAAAATCTTAGGCACACACACACAAGTCTCTCTGCCCCAAGCAGAAACCAGGTCTGTAGAAATGCAGATCTGATAATCCTTTCAGAAAGACTGGAGTCAGGAAACCTGGAGCTGATAGGATTGGAAAGACAAAGATCCCTAGAATCAACAACCCCCTCACCCAAGAAATCCAACACAGGAAGTAAGCCATCAGCCACAGCCACAGGAAAGCAGGATATGACCTTTAGGACATAATAGGATTAACCCACCATCATCAGAATACCAGAAAGGCACACTGAAAGTTCAGGTCAAAGTTCATTCCACAGCAACAATTCCAAACAAAAGCTCAAGAAGGTATAAAAACCCACCACTCCCAGCAACATGTGGTCAGCTTTCCCAGAGCCACGCTTTTGTCTGACTCTGCCCTTCAATAAACTACAACCTTCTTTCTGAAGCAGTCTCCATTTTGTTTATTCCCGGCTTGGATTGGACCCTGATGAAGATTTTTCTTTCAACATGATGTTAGGTGCATGTTCCATAACATTTGCTTGCCTTTTCAAAATGGAACACTGAAAAGTTAAGAGGCTGGACTGGTGCCTTTCAGAAGGCATCCCCTCCTCACTGGCTGCAGAACTGCTATAAAGAAACATTTGCAAATAAGTTGCATTCTCCATGTTGATGGGCCCTGATGCCACAGCAGAGGAAGCTTAGACTTCAAGAGGTGGCATTGAATTCAGTGGGTAGGGAAATGAATGCCAAAATCAGCACAACATGCAGGCCCTTTGCCTTAAAAAAAAAACTGGCAGATGGAATGACCGCTCCAGTGAGTTTTATAGAAGAAGGATTTTCTAAGTCGCAAGTTAAAATCAGGAAGGGAGAAAAGAGCAAAAAAAGAAAGAAAGAAAGTTCTGCATGACGTATTTCCCAAGATCCAGCATCATTTTGCTTGCTCACCACACTTACTTTAAAAATACATTTCAGGAAGGATGGGTCAGTGTAAAAACATAGGGACCGTTATCAATAGAAGAAGTTAACGGGTAAATGCTGAGTTGTCAAGATCCCTTTCATAGACAGTTTTTCATGAAATATTACATGTGGTTATGACTGACTGACATTTTATGCAAGATTAGTGCCCTATCTGATGACTTTTTCACTCAAAAGAAAGCTGATCTTGGAATTTATACCCAAAGAATTCAATCTTCTTTGACTTTTATTTAAGGACTGTGTTTCGCTCTGTCTCAAAGGCTTGTGGGTAAATATTTGTTGTTGTTATTTTTTTTTTCACGAGCTGAAAGCCTAAAAGGGGCCTTAGAAGCCTTCCCCTATTATGTTTCCATCAATTTTCTGAAGTATATTTGAAGACAGTTATAGATAATTCCTTCTGAGGGGAAAAAAAGAGAGACACGGAGAGACATGTATGACAAAGGCGTGTGCTTAAGAGATGTGTGGGCTCAGCAGATCTTGTTTAACTGCTCTCAGCATTGCAAAGCAATTTGCCTTCGGAAAGACAGCTTTTGTCAGTTGTTCCTCTGACACATTCCCCATGTGTTTATTTCAATTTCTTCCAAAAAGAAAGGCTTCTTTCTTTCCCCTCCAATGAAAAGCTATAGGCTTTGTGGTATATTTTTTTAACTTCCTTTCTGACAATACTCTCTTCCCAAGAGATACCAGCCAATCACAACAGAATGATTTTCTCTGTATTCAGTCATAAAAAAAAACAACAACGGTAAAATATTATGAAAAGAACAGATAATATAGAATAAACGATGTACCTGTATAATCTTAGGAGGGCTCCGAAAAAGAAGTGAATATTCTGAGAATATTCAGAAGTTGTTCTGAAGAACAGTTCTTAGATATTTTTCTTCTGTACCAACTGTGAACACCTAATTTGAGAAAGGGCAGAAATCGGCAATTAATCCAGCAGCTTATGATCAGCGTAAAACCTTCGACTTAAATTCCTAGATCTACCATCAGTTGCCATGCTGCCCTGGAATCTTGAGAAGGACCAGAAGGACACCACCTCTGAAGGGCACAACTGGGAAAAGTTGATACAAAGAATGCAAAACTTTTTTTGAAAACCAATTTTCTGAGGGCTGGGCTCCATTTTTCTGTGGAGAACCTCTTTTAAAGCAGAATATTTGTAGGTCAGGGTTGAAATGAGGGGTTCTGATGATGTTATCTCGTTGGAGTAATGAAATGTCTGCAAGCAAACAACCAAATTCAGAAAGCATCAAGGACTCTTCAGATCTACTTTTCCCTGGAGATAATCTCTTGGAAACTGGAGATCAATGGGAGTAGCGCCTACTGTGTTTCAAATGGAGTAGCATGTCTCATTTTAAGAGAAACAGTCTTCCTTTCCCCTCGCCCGTCAAAATTTGTAATAATAATAATAATAATAATAATAATAATAATAATAATGATGATGATGATGATGATGATGATGATGGTGGTGGTGGTGGTGGTGGTGGTGGTGGTGGTGGTGGTGGTGGAAGGGACCTTGGAGGTCATCGAGTCCAACCCCCTACTCAGGCAGGAAACCCTATACCATTTTGGACAAATGGCTATCCAGTCTTTTCTTAAAAACTTCCAGTGTTGGAGCATTCACTGCTCCTGCTGGCAGGTCATTCCACTGGTTAATTGTTCTAACTGTCAGGAAGTTTCTCCTTAGTTCTAGGTTGCTTCTCTCCTTGATTAGTTTCCATCCATTGCTTCTTGTCCTGCCCTCTGGTGCTTTGGAGAATAGCTTGACTCCCTCTTCTTTGGGGCAGCCCCTGAGATATTGGAAGACTGCTATCATGTCCCCCCTCCTCCTTCTCTTCATTAGACTAGACATACCCAATTCCAGCAGCCTTTCCTTGTATGTTTTAGTCTCCAGTCCCCTAATCATCTTTGTTGCTCTTCTCTGTACTCTTTCTAGAGTCTCAACATCTTTTTTACATCGTGGTGACCACGATGCTACTTAAACTTAGGCAATCATGGTTAACCCTCTGTAAATAGGAGAGAGGAGGGTTAATATTCTTAAATATTTCATTCCAGTACCATCCAAAGTTTCTTTTACTGGCTTAAAAGTTCCTTCTCTGTTTTTGTGATGCAAATTTTAACTCTGAGACAATACTATCAGCATTTAGAAACAATTTCTAACTGATCTTTAAGAAGGAAACAACTAATTTTCTAAGCCACAACAAAATATTCCAGGGTATTTTGATGTACTCTTATTACCCCAAATTGCAAAATAAGAAAACAAGGGATTTTGATACAGTCAAATTATAGCCATAGCTCCCCTCTCTGCAGATAAAATCAAATCATAAAATCAAATCATAAAATAAAATAAAATAAAATAAAATAATAAAATAATAAAATAAAATAAAATAAAATAAAATAAAATAAAATAAAA
>NW_015386407.1:1278159-1315760 GCF_001527695.2 Protobothrops mucrosquamatus
AAATAAAATAAAATAAAATAATAAAATAAAATAAAATAAAATAAAATAAAATAAAATAAAATAAAATAATAAAATAAAATAAAATAAAAAAAAATAAAATAAAATAAAATAATAAAATAAAATAAAATAAAATAATAAAATAAAAAAATAAAAAAAAATAAAATATAAAATAAAATAAAATACAGGCACTACACTCCTCCACTTACAACAGTTCATTTAGTGACCGTTCAAAGTTACATCACTGAAAAAAGCGACTTATGATCATTTTTCACACTTTCTATCGTTGTGGCTTCTTCAGCGTCATGTGATCAAAATTTAGATGTTTGGCAACTGAGTCATATTGATGACCTTTACAGTGTCCTGGGATTATGTGATCTCCTTTTATGACCTTCTGACAAGCAAAGTCAATGGGGAAGCCAGATTCACTAACCACCGTGCTACTAATTTAACAACTTCACTTAACAACTGTGGCAGGAAAGGTCATAAAATGGGGCAAACTCATTGAACAGATGTCTTGCTTAGCAACAGAAAGTTTGGGCTCAGTTGTGATCATAAGTCGAGTGTTATGATTCCGACAGATGAAACTCTTCAAAAGAACTTCAAGGCATTGTTTACCTTAAAGAATCTTTATTTTGAGTAGCATAACATTGGCACTGCATAATCAAAGCCAAAAACTGAATTCCCCTCCCCTGAGCACAGAGTATCAAAGCACAATTCCCTCCTCCAATTAACAGTCATAAATCACATTTCCCAATTAGCTTGAAGCGCAGGCTTCCTCTCCAGTTCTCCAGCCTGCCAATTCCTTAGCAGGTCTGGTAACAATAACCTTGTTTCTCATGCTAGTGTTTTTATGTCTAGCTAGACTCTCGTTCACATCCCCCCTCCCAACATCATCTAACTCTAAAAGCAAAAGGTAAAAGATGGCTACATTTCCATCTGTTGTCAATGCAAAAACATACGATGTTGGCAGCGTTGACATTGAGAACTACTACTATCTGCATGGAAAAGATCTCATTGTGTAGATATCTCTAATAGGGAAGGAGAAACCTAAGAAAGGGACTATTAATAGTATTTATTGTAGAAGGGAAAAAGGTATCAAGCATGTTTGTTCCACACTGCAATGAAATGTCTGCTACATTAATCTTTAATTAGATTGGAGAATGGGAGTGAGATTTAGAAGGTTAAATTAAATTATCTTCACTTAGTTGTCTACCCAATAATGTATTCATTTATGATTATTTATTGCAAATGTCATTTTAGTTGTCTGACACTAAGTAACTTAGAGAAACAATAAGCAATAAATAAACTTCAATAATTAGAACAAGATCAGAATTTTTATGTGTGTGTGTGTGTGGGTGTGGGTGTGTGGGTGTGGGTGTGGGTGTGCATTTGTGTGTGTGTGCATAAAATAAAGTATTACATACAGTGGTGGGATTCAAATATGTGAACAACCGGTTCTCTGTGTGGATGCCACTTCCGGAAGTCCATTCTGGGCCTGGGCAACGAAAAATTAGTTACCGGTTCTGCCGAAGTGGTGCGAACCGGCTGAATCCCACCACTGATTACATAGTATATAATATTTAGATAAAAGATATAGATGTAGATGTAGAGATAGAGATATAGGTGATATAGATAGATAGATAGATATAGATAGATATAGATATAGATATAGATATAGATATAGATATAGATATAGATATAGATATAGATATAGATATAGATATAGATATAGATGATATAGATATAGATATAGATATAGATATAGATGATATAGATATAGATATAGATATAGATATAGATATAGATATAGATATAGATATAGATATAGATATAGATATAGATATAGAGACAGAGACAGATATGTGTGTATGTGTATAGAGCAAGCATGTCAAACTCGCGACCTCACGTGACGTCGCACGACGTATCGGAGCTTTTTCTCCATTGCTGGCAATGGGGTGGGCGCAGTTTTGGGATGATGCATCCGGCCCGCAGTCCAGCAGTTTGACACCCTGGTATAGAGAGATGAGATAGAGATAGAGATAGAGATAGAGATAGAGATAGAGATAGAGATAGAGATAGAGATAGAGATAGAGATAGAGATAGAGATAGAGATAGAGATAGAGATAGAGATAGAGATAGAGATAGAGATAGAGATAGAGATAGATACTTACATATTAGCCACCCAATCAAAATAAACCAGGTTACAAAAATCATAACTGAGATTAGAGGATCAGGGTTTTTTTACTCATAATTTTTCAGTACAACTGTGAAAGCCCCATTACAACATTTGATCTAGAACTCTGTAGAATTATTATGTGAAAGGTTGAAGTAAATATTCATTAAAACATGATATGTTTATCAATGTTAAAAAAAGATACTTGCTTGCAGCCTGAAAAGATTTAAGACCAACAGAATTAAATGGTGTAAATAGATCAAGTCAACTTTTAAACCATCAGAGAGCCAAAGGCAGCATGGTGGAATAACTCATTACAAGCCCTATTTAACACAGTTTTGGTGCAGTGACCATGCACAGAAAAACAGACTGGAAATTTTCATCTAGCTAGTTATGGCAGTAATGGGACAGAAGTTGTATGTTAATGATCCTGTATAGATTCCTTGCCAGGAAAAAAAAGGAAAATAAAAAGAAATAGAATTGCTAGAAAAAAAATGTTCTTTGGGAAAGTCCTTGATGTTACATTATTTAGATAATGAATAATTACCACAAAGCTGTATATCATATGTCCTATGCCAGGGGTCTTCAAACTTGGCCCTTTTATGACTTGTGGACTTCAACTCCCAGAATCCCTCAGCCAGTATGCCTGGCTAAGGAATTCTGGGAGTTGAAGTCCACAAGTCATAAAAGGGCCAAGTTTGAAGACCCGTCTCCTATGCCAAGTTTTGTCCTAAAACTCTTAACAAACAAATGGAGAGTCTGAGGTTTTGCCTTGCTTTGAAATGAAGACCTCTAAATAAGAGGGAAAATACTGAAAACGTAATGGAAATGCATTGAGATATTATATATATATATACATACACACACTATTTAGTTTTAGATATTGCATTAAGTTACACAACAATATAGTTAACAGTTTTTAAAATGGAAGCTAATCTTAAATCATGAATAATCATGGATGGAGGATTGATTTTTTTTTAAAAAAAATATAGTTGAAATATTTTGATTAGAAGCTATCCAGAGTTTGTAATAAATGAATGAATGAATGAATGAATGAATGAATGAATCAATCAATCAATCAATCAATCAACCAATCAATCAATCAATCAAACCCTTTAACCTCTGAAGAATTATGAGTATGAATTAATCAAAACAATGATCAAAATCATTCTGATTTCATAAGTCTCATTTTGGAAAGTAATTTCTGCTACAGTTTAAAAGAGAGATGTGTGTTAGACTTCCCGAGCTAAATGTTGAATCAAGTCAATTCGATCCAGATTAACCTTGACTGTAGTGTAGTGTAGTGTAATGTGGTGTAGAGTAGAGTAGAGTAGAGTAGAGTAGAGTAGAGTAGAGTAGAGTAATGCATTGCATTATGTTGCATTGCATTGCATTGCATTATGTTGAAGTGCGGTATGGTATAGTATGGCCATGGTTGACCTCAACAATTTTCCAGGATTTATACTCAAATGGAAGACCACCACCACCAGAGTTACTACTTAGAACAAAAACTTTAAAAAAAATATGAAAAGGAAATAACAAACTACTTCCACAATTTTGCCAGGCTATACAGATGGTACGACAAGCAATCAAGCTTCAGGGGAAAGCATCTCTATCGTAGACAACTGCTTTTGAATTATGTAGAAAATTACATGAAATAATCCAAACTCCACATATTTAGAGATGCAGAATACCCAGCCAAGATGCCTGTTTTCTTTTAATCTAAGTCAAGTAAGGGTTGTTGTTTTTTTTTAAAAAAAATCTCTAACCCTAACCTTCAACAGAGCTAGTCCTTGAGCAAACAATCAAAGCTTTATTATTATTATTATGGATCATCGCACAGTCAGCCAGATGTTCAGACTGGATTTGGCATTTTGTCTACCTATCGAGTCCTTACCCAGGACCTGGGATAGGCAGATGTGGATGTTTGATGGTATTACAGATATCGTCGCAGGATGGAAGCAGTTCCTAGTAAGGCTGCCTTTTGCAATTGACTAATGGCGAATTTGTCAATGCCAATGGTGTTCAAGTGATGCTCCAGTTGTTGTTGTTGTTATTATTATTATTATTATTATTACTATTACTATTACTATTACTATTATTGTGATTATTAATATTTTATATATATATATATATACTGTATTCATGAGGCTTTGATCTATGGAAATGTGAAGGGATTTTCAATGGCCAGAGTAAGTCCCCCCCTTTTTTTTCCCCCTGTTTAGGACACCAGCCTTATTCAGAGTACAGATGAAGAATCTGAGCTAAAATCAGGGTCATGCTCTGTTTAAATGTTTCTGCTGATTCCCAGTATCTTGTGCATACAGATTCCTTGAAATTCAAATGCATTTATTTACCTATTTTTTGCAGGATTGAGGCAAAATGTTTCTCTCTGCAGCCTGATTCCTTCCCAAAGGATAAATTTAAGGAAGGTTGGTCTGAACTGTGAAAACCTGGGCTCTTGAGATCCTTGTCTATATTTTAAAATGAAGTATACCAAAGAGGAGTATAATTTTGTTTAGGATTTTTTTTTTTATGTGGGGAATACTCTTAGAGGCTGCTAGAGACACCTTAACTCAGTCTTTCATAAAACGAAGACTCCATCTAGCATGGAGTGTAATAGAAAGGTCTCTGATTACTTTAAAAGCATTAGTTAATTAAACTTCTAAAAGATCCTTCTGAAATAAATGGAGTTCTTTCCAGGTAGATTGAGGCAAATTGCTTTACTTTAACAATCTGTGCATTTTAATTTGCTGAAAGCCTGGCTAGAGGTCAGGGAGTAAATTGGTGCAGAGGTAGAATTCAGGAGCCAGAATCTGTCACTATAATGTCGTTAGCTTTCAGTGGAGGTTGCTTAACTTAACACAACTGATGATACAGCTTTCACAGTTCCTACTCATATTTCTTACCATTTCAAGAAGTCTCTGTTGCCCATACTACATTACTCAAAGATGATTAGATCCTAGCAAGACTTTAATAGAGGCATCAGAAGAACTAGGCTACCTATGATTGGGATGAACATCTCTCTCTCACTGCCAGAAGCACCAAAAATAAACACACACACACACACACATTTTTGTTGTTGTTATGTCATGTCATGTCCATATCAATTGCTATGTCATGTCCAAATCTTAACAACCCCATGGACCATAGCACACCAAGGTCCTCTGTCTTCCACTGTCTCCCAGAGTTTGTCCAAATTCATGTTCATTGCATTGATGACACTATCTAACCATCTTACCTTCTGCTATCCCGTTTTCCTTTTACCTTCAGTCTTTCCCAACTACAGAGTCTATTCCAATGAGTCCTCTCTTCCCATTTGGTGGGAGAGAACGACACATACATACATACATACATACATACATACATACATACATACATACTGTACATACAAACATACTTTGTCATGGTATAAACTTTTTAATATGTAATACATATATGCTATAAAATACAAATTAAGCTTTATTCCATGGATAAGCACTTTATCCAATGTGAGCAAAGAGGAAGATCTCATCACAGCCATATGCCCCATGTTACAATGGGCAAAAGATACAATGTTCTTCCTAAACACAATATGAACACAAGCAAGAAAGACTACTTATATCTATATCTATACAGTGCTTTTTTTCTAAAAAAAAAAAAAAAAGGTGCCGTAACTCACACATGTCATACAACCCATCATACAACACACGTCATACAACCCGCCTTGCCTACCCTACAAGGTTCCATCCAAAACAAGTGTCGGAACTCCATTCTGGGCATTCTATATATAAAAAAGCCCTATATCAATATATCTCTATGTCTATGTCTATGTCTATGTCTGTCTCTGTCTCTATCTCTATCTCTATCTCTATCTCTATCTCTATCTCTATCTCTATCACTATCTCTATCTCTATCTCTATCTCTATCTCTATCTCTACCTCTACCTCTATCTCTACCTCTACCTCTACCTCTACCTCTACTTCTACCTCTACCTCTATCATCTCTATCATCTCTATCATCTCTATCTCTGTCTCTGTCTCTGTCTCTGTCATATCTATCTATCTATCTATCTATCTATCTATCTATCTATCTATCTATCTATCTATCTATCTATCTAATTTTATGTATCAAATTTCAAATTTCAGGTTTTAAAGTATGATTGATAAATAAATATATATTTTTTTTCAACAGCGATGAAGAAACTTGGCATCCTTTTCACTCTGGACCTCATTTCAGATGTCAGCAACAAAGCTTCTAAAATGGCCGAGGATCAACAAACACACTGGGTGAGACAGTTTCATTTTTCCTCTTCAGCCCCGCCCATCTGGAAAAATTACCCTTCTTGAATGGCCAAGACAGTGGGGAAATGGAGACTTTTGTCTAGTGCAGAACAGTGAAGCTTGATTTTACTTTGAAAATAAATCTGAGGGGGTCATTAACTAAGGAGTTATTGACTCAGGATAATTAACTAAGGAGCGAAGCAATCTAGAACTGAGGAGAAATTTCCTGACAGTAAGACCAATCAACCGTTGGAACGTCTTGCCTTCAAAAATTGGGGGTGCTCCATCACTGGAGGCCTTTAAGAAGAAATTGGATGGCAACTTATCTGGAAAGGTATAGTGTCTGTTGCTTGAGCTGGGGGTTGGACTAGAAGACCCCCCCCAAGGTCCCTTCCAACTCTGTTATTCTGTTATGCTTACCCATGACAATTTAATTTGTACCTTTGAACACTAGGTTTCCTTTGCCAACAGTGGAATCCGTACTTTGTTTTGAAAAAAGCAAACATTAAGAATAATTAATAAAACCGTGCCATTTATAGCTGTCTGTCTGGTAATTCTAGAAATTAACATTCTTTAATCAGCGATTGACAGGGCTAATTTGTAATACAGGAAGCAGGGTGCTTTTTTGTTTCATTGTTGTAGGATTCTTTTTTTTTTTCTTTCCTCAGTCCGTGTCATACATTTAAACACCGTCCATTTGGAAAATGAAGAGGTGTGTGTGTGTGTGGAGGGGGCGGGGGAGGAGAAAGGAACCTTGCACTTTTATTCAAAAATCGATTACATGGCTTCAGGTCTCTTTAAAGGGCACCCAAATATTAATGACATTGTAAAAGAAGTTCTGGCAACAGGAGGGAATTACTGAAACTCAGTCATCTTGGTTTTTCTCCCAGCGGTGATACCTCTGACTCTTGTGATCTTTTTATGGTCGAGAACTTGCTTGACAAATACTCTCTGTTTCTCCTGGCAAATAAAAATCTGCAAGAAGAGAAGAAAATGACCCCTATCTGGGCTCATAAATATAATTCTATAAAGAAGGAAGGAGACTTCATGTAACCCCCGGTTGACCATCTGGGACTATATATTAAAGCATTTAGGGAAAAAGAAGAAGAACATTCTCTAAAGTCAGTGGGTTTGCAAGCTTTTTTTTTTCCTCAAAAAAAGGAAGAATAGAATAGAATAGAATAGAATAGAATAGAATAGAATAGAATAGAATAGAATAGAATGGAATGGAATGGAATGGAATGGAATGGACTGGACTGGACTGGACTGGACTGGACTGGACTGGACTGGAATGGAATGGAATGGAATGGACTGGGCTGGACTGGACTAGAATATTCTAAGAATAGAATAGAATAGAATAGAATAGAATAGAATAGAATAGAATAGAATAGTAACGATGATGATGATGATGATGATGATGAGGAGGAGGAGGAGGAGGAGGAGGAGGAGGNAAGGAGAAGGAGAAGGAGAAGGAGAAGGAGAAGGAGAAGGAGAAGGAGAAGAAGAAGAAGAAGAAGAAGAAGAAGAAGAAGAAGAAGAAGAAGAAGAAGAAGAAGAAGAAGAAGAAGAAGAAGAAGAAGAAGAAGAAGAAGAAGAAGAAGAAGAAGAAGAAGAAGAAGAAGAAGAAGAAGAAGAAGAAGAAGAAGTAGTTGTTGTTGGAAGGACCTTGGAGATCATCTAGTCCAACCCCCTGCTCAGGCAGGAAACCCTATACCATTTCAGACAAATGGCTGTCCAGTTTCTTCTTAAAAACTTCCAGTGTTGGAGCACCCACAGGTTCTGGAGGCAGGTTGTTCCACTGATTAATTGTTCTAACTGTCAGAAAATTTCTCCTTATTTCTAGGTTGAATCTCTCCTTGATCAGTTTCCATCCGTTATTCTTTTGTCTGGCCTTCAGGTGTTTTGGAAAACAGATTAACTCACCCTTCACGTGTTCTTTGGAATGTTCAAAGTGCATGTATGTGAAAGTATGAGTGCTTGTGTTTGTGTAAGGTGACTAACAAGCAAGTTAGAGCACATAACACCAGACATATCACTGGAAGGCAAACATCACAAAACTTTGTCTTACTTATGTTGGCCATGTCATGTGGGGGAATTCACTGAAAAAAAAGCAATTATGTTTGGAAGAGTTAGAGGTAAAAGGAAACCAGGCTGTCAAAGAACAGAGTGGCTGGACACCATCAAAGCTTACATTAGCCAGAGAATAGAAAAGCTCAAAGAAGTAGTGCAGGATCAGAAGATGTGGAGAGACCTGGCTCATAGAATCGCCAAGAGTTGTACATGACTGAATGGATAACATCATCATTATTTACTTAATCACATGTATTCATGTTAGGATATCATTTTTTCCACCTTATGTTATGAGAACATTTCTGTGCAATTGTCTTGCTACTCTTGCAGAAGCTGATGGTCATTATTGCCTTCCAGGAAACCTCTCCTGAGATTTCCTCATAGTCTTACAACAAAATACATGACATATACATGATAGGAGTGTTCCAATATTTGAAGGCCTGCCATAAAAAATAATTTTCTAAAGCATCAGCAGGCAGAACAAGACAAGGCAAGGCAAGGCAAGACAAGAAGCATTGGATGGAACCTAATCAAGAAGAGAAGCAACCTAGAACTAAGGAGAATTTTCCTGACTGTGAGAACAATAAACCAGTGGAATAGCTTGCCTCCAGACGTTGTGGGTGCTCCATCAGTGGGGGCTTTTAAGAAGAGATTGGATAGACATCTGTCTGAAGTAGTATAGGGTCTCCTGCTTGAGCTGGGGTTGGACTAGAAGACCTCCTATGTCCCTTCCAACTTTGTTATTACAAATTATATTGTATTTAGCTTCCAGGTTAGCCAAGATCAGTGATGTGCACCCACAACTTCTGAAGGCAAGCTGTTCCTCTGGTTAATTGTTCTCACTGTTAGGAAGTTTTTTTTCCTTAATTCCAGGTTGCTTCTCTCCTCAATTAGTTTCCATCTATTGTTTCTTGTCCTGCCTTTTGGGGTTATACTTCATGTACATTCTTATAGGAATGTAAATTGGCTAAAAGACAATAAAACTAAGGGTAAGCTGGGTATCACCCAATGCAGAATATAGGAAATAAAGATTGATTTAAAATGCAAATCCAGAAATTTAGCATGTAGGAGGAAAGTCTGCTTATCAGTAGTTTCAAATGTTTCAGGATGTTTTACTAATTCTAGCCTCTAGTAAAAATGTGCTTTATTTTGTTGGAAAGTTTTTGACAGCTGGGTTAATTGAGTTAATTACTGCCTTGCTATAAACTGGGTTTAGCCTGGTAGATGGAGGAGGAGATGACAAGGGTTCTTGATAGAAAAGAGCCCATTATTGGTCATCAGCCTGCATTTAATTTTAATATTAATTTACCAAATTTTACTTCCTTTGCAATCACATGAAGAGAATCAATATTTTGTACTTTTTTTTCTTCTGAATTTTGCAAAAGATATAACCAAGGAACAAATATGTGCCCGTATTTATCTAAGGTGAAGGTAAGAAGGTGAGAACATTCACTAAGTCACATCAATTATAATATGAAAGAAAATGCGTACATCGTGAAAAACATGCACAGAAATGCATTTACAGCCATTTCTTTAGCAATAGCAATAGCACTTTTGTTTCTAAGGCTGGATATATTGTTTATGACAATCACTCAAAATTAGAAGTATGAATAATTGAAAAAGGAGATTTAATATGCCTGTTACTATTTCAGTCCTCTATATGTTTGGAAGACCCAGTGAATTTATTTTTTTTATATTTATAACATTTTGAAACATTTTTAAAAAGAAAATAAAAACTAATGGAAATTAATATAAAGGACAAAAAAGAAAGACAAGAAAGAGAAATAAAGCTAAAAGTTCAAGAAATGGAAGAAAGTAAAGGAAAGATAAGAAAGAAAAAAGATACAAAGAGGTAGATTTTCTTTAAATAAGTACAATACTCTTTTTCTATAATTTATTCTGTTTAATCGAAATAGCAATATCACTTAGACTTATATACTGCTTCACAGTGCTTTGCAGCCCTCTCTAAGCAGTTTACAGAGTCAGCATATCGCCCCCAAAAATCTGCGTCCTCATTTTACTGACCTCGGAAGGATGGAAAGCTGAGTCAACTTTGAGCCAGTCAGGATCGAACTGCTGAACTGCAGGCATCCGGCATTCAGCAGAAGTAGCCTGCAGTACTGCATTCCAACCACTGCGCCACCACGGCTCTTATGACTGTTCAAAGTTAAACATGCACTGAAAAAAGTGCCTTGTGACCGTTTTTCACACTTAACCATTGCAGCATCCCCCTGGTCACATGATCAAAATTTGAATGCTTGGCAACTGGTTCATATTTATGACGGGTGCAGCATCCCAGGGTCATGTGATCACCTTTTGTGACCTTCTGACAAGCAAAGTCAATGGGGAAGCCAGATTCACTTAAAAAACTGTGTTGCTAATTTAACACCTGCAGTGATTTACTTAACCACTATGGCAAGGAAAGTCAGATAGTGAGGCAAAATGTACTTAATATCTGCTTAGCCACAGGAATATTGGGCTCAGTTGTACTCATATGTTGAGGACCACCTGTATAGTCTTGCCATAATTAGCAAATCTGAAAGCCTCTTTTTTTCCATTGTCTTCTGGTAAGTGTGAAGGTCACGTTCAATTGCAATATAGAATAACATGACCCAGATAGCAAGATATTTTTAGGTTAAATCAAAACCCAATATAATCTTGAGCATCTTTAATTATTTTTTTTTAAAAAAAATTCTATGCCCTGATTAATGGCCCTGTTACTCCAGATCCATACATAAATTTATTTTGTGAGGCTTGTTCAAAACCTCAGGTTTGCAATAAGCAAATGGATCTGAGCTACAAAATGAGAAACATTTTTTACGGCTCCAACAGCAGCTCAACAAAGTTATTTGTTGACAAAGTTAAATGGACTTTAGCTCATCGTGGAGAATCAGTGGGGTGACTAATCTAGTTATGTGGATGTTGATGTGGAAATACATACAGGTATGCCGACTACAAAAATGTGTTGCAAGTAAACTCCCCATCATGTCCACTTTGATTCTTCTCATCAGCAATATTGAGATGGTTTGCTTTGCACTTTTCCTAAGCTTGTTTGTTGTTTATCACTTTGGGATTTGAGTCTTCTATTCAAGTACTAACCTGGTCCAGCTTAGTTTTCAAGACAGAGGGATAGAATCAAGATCACGTGAAGTGTTAATACCACTTTACAATGCCTTGGTAAGGCCACACTTGGAATACTGCATCCAATTTTGGTCACCGCGATGTAAAAAAGATGTTGAGACTTTAGAATGAGTACAGAGAAGAGCAACAAAGATGATTAGGGGACTGGAGGCTAAAGCATATAAGGAACGGCTGCTGGAATTGGATATGTCTAGTTTAATGAAGAGAAGGACGAGGGGGGACATGATAGCAGTGTTCCAGTATCTCAGGGGCTGTCACAAAGAAGAGGGAGTCAAGCTATTCTCCAAAGCGCCTGAAGGCAGGACAAGAAGCAACGGGTGGAAACTAATCAAGGAGAGAAGCAACCTAGAACTAAGGAGAAACTTCCTGACAGTGAGAACAATTAACCAGTGGAACAACCTGCCTCCAGAAGCGGTGAATGCCCCAACACTGGACGTTTTTAAGAAGAGACTGGACAGCCATTTGTCCAAAATGGTATAGGGTTTCCTGCCTGAGCAGGGGGTTGGACTAGATGACCTTCAAGGTCCCTTCCAACTTTACTACTACTACTACTACTACTATTATTATTATTATTATTATTATTATTATTATTATTATTATTATTATTATTATTATTATTATTATTATTATTATTATTATTATTATTTTCTCTCTCCTTCCAGAAAAGCAACAGCTTGCAAAGTTATTGTCTTGAAACTTGGAAAGGATGCAACCTCCTGAGTGTTTGAAGAGTCATCCTTTGGCTGTAGCATCACAATAAGAGTAGTCCTCCTCTAAAGGATGAAGCAAACGCTTCATGATCTTCAGCAGATGCAATTTTTGAGATCCATTTACTTTGTGGGGAAAAAAAAGTGAATCTGATCAAACATAATTTCATCCATCCAGTACTTGTATTATATTCATTATTTAAAAAAAAAACATTTAAGAAAACATCTTCAAAACTGTTCAATTTCTCTCTATGTGGCATTTATTTATTTATTTATTTGTTGTTTGTTTGTTGTTTGCTTGCTTATTTACTTACTTACTTACTTACTTATTGATTGATTGCAGATGCTTATTGTTCCTTTGCGAATCTGTAGAACACACTCAAATGATTGCGTGTGTTTTAAATAAAATCATGACATTGGCAAACATTGAACACTGTAGAAAAAAGTACCGATATTTTTCTTTGAATACTAGCTCGGATAGTGCAGAATAGATGAATTTCCATTATATATGCAACAAACCGTCCTTCCCTCTGCCATTTTTCCCCTCCCAAATTCATAAGCAGCCCTAAGGACGCAGGCTCCATTGACTAGTATTTGTAAGTAGGCAACAGTCACTAAACACAATAGAATGGCTCTTACTTTCCCCTAATGACAAATTCATTATGTTGCCTATGCTCTCCAATTAATGAAGTTAATGAGTTTTATTGCACAAAAGTTGCCTGCTCTTGCATGCTAGCCTCAGCAATACTTATTAATAAACCAACTAAGTGCTACAATGGCTTTTTTCTGGATAGGATTAAAAAAGGCAACAATTATGGTCACAGAACAAAGGATATGGCATTAACTGCATCCAGTTTTGGTCACCGCGATGTAAAAAAGATGTTGAGACTTTAGAAAGAGTGGAGAGAAGAGCAACAAAGATGATTAGGGGACTGGAGGCTAAAGCATATAAGGAAAGGCTGCTGGAATTGGGTATGTCTAGTTTAATGAAGAGAAGGACGAGGGGGGACATGATAGCAGTCTTCCACTATCTCAGGGGCTGCCCCAGAGAAGAGGGAGTCAAGCTATTTTCCAAGGCACCTGAAGGCAGGACAAGAAGCAACAGATGGAAACTAATCAAAGAGAGAAGCAACCTAGAACTAAGGAGAAACTTCCTGACAGTGAGAACAATTAACCAGTGGAACAACCTGCCTCCAGAAGCGGTGAATGCCCCAACACTGGACGTTTTTAAGAAGAGACTGCTGTCGGTAAACAGGTTTTACCATATCCCAAAGGACGGACTCGTCCCCCAACCTGATCTACTGGAAGTTCCAGGGAAGGTTGAAATGATAATAATAATAATAATAATAATAATAATAATAATAATAATAATAATAATAATAATAATAATAATAATAATAATAATAATAATAATAATAATAAATTATTATTATTATTATTTTCTCTCTCCTTCCAGAAAAGCAACAGCTTGCAAAGTTATTGTCTTGAAACTTGGAAAGGATGCAACCTCCTGAGTGTTTGAAGAGTCATCCTTTGGCTGTAGCATCACAATAAGAGTAGTCCTCCTCTAAAGGATGAAGCAAACGCTTCATGATCTTCAGCAGATGCAATTTTTGAGATCCATTTACTTTGTGGGGAAAAAAAAGTGAATCTGATCAAACATAATTTCATCCATCTAGTACTTGTATTACGGTATATTCATTATTTAAAAAAAAACATTTAAGAAAACATCTTCAAAACTGTTCAATTTCTCTCTATGTGGCATTTATTTATTTATTTATTTGTTGTTTGTTTGTTGTTTGCTTGCTTATTTACTTACTTACTTACTTACTTATTGATTGATTGCAGATGCTTATTGTTCCTTTGCGAATCTATAGAACACACTCAAATGATTGCGTGTGTTTTAATAAAATCATGACATTGGCAAACATTGAACACTGTAGAAAAAAGTACCGATATTTTTCTTTGAATACTAGCTCGGATAGTGCAGAATAGATGAATTTCCATTATATATGCAACAAACCGTCCTTCCCTCTGCCATTTTTCCCCTCCCAAATTCATAAGCAGCCCTAAGGACGCAGGCTCCATTGACTAGGCTTTGTAAGTAGGCAACAGTCACTAAACACAATAGAATGGCTCTTACTTTCCCCTAATGACAAATTCATTATGTTGCCTATGCTCTCCAATTAATGAAGTTAATGAGTTTTATTGCACAAAAGTTGCCTGCTCTTGCATGCTAGCCTCAGCAATACTTATTAATAAACCAACTAAGTGCTACAATGGCTTTTTTCTGGATAGGATTAAAAAAGGCAACAATTATGGTCACAGAACAAAGGATATGGCATTAACTGCATCCAGTTTTGGTCACCGCGATGTAAAAAAGATGTTGAGACTTTAGAAAGAGTGGAGAGAAGAGCAACAAAGATGATTAGGGGACTGGAGGCTAAAGCATATAAGGAAAGGCTGCTGGAATTGGGTATGTCTAGTTTAACGAAGAGAAGGACAAGGGGGGACATGATAGCAGTGTTCCAACATCTCAGGGGTTGCCATAAAGAAGAGGGAGTCAAGCTATTCTCCAAAGCGTCTGAAGGCAGGACAAGAAGCAATGGATGGAAACTAATCAAGGAGAGAAGCAACCTAGAACTAAGGAGAAACTTCCTGACAGTGAGAACAATTAACCAGTGGAACAACCTGCCTCCAGAAGCGGTGAATGCTCGTTGTGACCTTCAAAAATTCTTCTCTGACCTGTCGGTAAACAGACTTTACCATATCCCAAAGGACGGTGAGCAGGGGGTTGGACTAGATGACCTTCAAGGTCCCTTCCAACTTTACTATTATTATTATTATTATTATTATTATTATTATTATTATTATTATTATTATTATTATTATTATTATTATTATTATTATTATTAGATTCCATAAGAGGATTCCAAGAACTTCTATGCAAAAAAAAAGCTGCTTTATTTTTTTCCCATGTAATATATGACCATTACAAATTACTGTGGTCTACAATATCCTGGGCAGATGATCTGGAAATGCCCTTAAAGCAGATGTACTAGACTTTTGGGAGCCCACAAACCACTGAAGATTGATTTATGCAACCGTTATGATCCAGTTGAGTTAGGTCATATGAGAGTTGAACATCAAGGGAATAAATTGTACCAGGATCTACAGGTGTTGCATCGCTTAAGAAAATGGCTGCAGTTATTAAGCAGGTAAAGGAATAACCTACTAAGCAGTCGGTTGCATTTACCCTATTCATAACCCACCCAATAAAAAGAAGTTTCTTAAATAATGCATGTTCTGCTGCTTAGTTGCATGGAGAAAAATGCTTTGAGTCTTTTTAATGGTGCAAAGTTCATCAACTTTGTGTGTGTGTGTGTGTGTGTGTGTGTGAGAGAGAGAGAGAGAGAGAGGGAAGGAGATTGTGATGGGAATAGTTGCCACTGTACAGTAGACTTGGAAAAAAAAGAGATCACACTTCAGAATCAAATATGCAAATAGCTGAAATTTGTTTGTTGAAATGTGATTAAAAATACAGTATCTGTAAGTCGGTATTTTGAGCCTGGGAGTTGGGAATAATTAATCTTTTTTTGTGAACATTTTTTTTTTTTTTTGCAGCACAAACAGACGTGTTTGGTTTTCTAATTGTTATTCTCCAGGATATCATGAAAAGGAGAGTTGCAAAGGAGCAGTGCTGAACTCGACAAACACAAAGAACGTGATTCACAGCTTCCTGAATACAGTGTGTTTTCTGTTGAATTGGCTTAGAATTAATTCTGAACTCACACAAGCCAGGTTTTTTGTTTTTTTTTTCCATTTTGCACGTCGACGTTACTATGTGCTCACTCATTTCTTTCGGTGTAGAACAACCATGTGGTTGTTATTGTTTACCAAGTATGACTATAGTTTCAGTTAGGCATCTCGAGATATGTGCTATCAGTGGCTTCCATGTGACACTGGTATTGCTTTTGTTAGCAGCACAATTTGTGATTTTTGGGGGGGAGGGGGGGAATAGAACAAAGCCAAATTCAACTAAGTCTAAACAGAGGAGAAATCACTCCCACAGTCTCTCATGAGAGATGTCATGATGAGGGATGAGAGGTCAACATATTTCTGGCTTCCTGGCTTTGCTGCTGGCCAAAAATAAGTCACTACTGTATATAATAAACAAATAATAATAATAATAATAATAATAATAATAATAATAATAATAATAATAATAATAAAGTTGGAAGGGACCTTGGAGGTCATCTAGTCCAACCCCCTGCTCAGGCAGGAAACCCTATACCATTTCGGACAAATGGCTGTCCAGTTTCTTCTTAAAAACCTCCAGTGTTGGCTCATTCACCACTTCTGGATGCATATTGTTCCACTGGTTAATTGTTCTAACTGTCAGGAAGTTTCTCCTTAGTTCTAGGTTGCTTCTCTCTTTGATCAGTTTCCATCCATTGCTTCTTGTCCTGCCTTCAGGCACTTTGGAGAATAGCTTGACTCCCTCTTCTTTGTGGCAGCCCCTGAGATACTGGAAGACTGCTATCATATCCCCCCTCATCCTTCTCTTCGTTAAACTAGACATACCCAATTCCAGCAACCGTTCCTTATATGTTTTAGCCTCCAGTCCCCTGATCATCTTTGTTGCTCTTCTCTGTACTCTTTCTAAAGTCTCAGCATCTTTTTTACATCATGGTGACCAAAACTGGATGCAGTATTCCAAGTGTGGCCTTACCAAGACATTGTAAAGTGGTATTAATACTTCACGTGATCTTGGTTCTATCTCTTTGTTAATGCAGCCTAATAGAGTTGGAAGGGACCTTGGAGGTCTTCTAGTCCAACCCTCCAAGGGACCTCCAAGGTCCCTTCCAAATATATTATTCTGTAAAGATGGTTCTTCTGTAAAGATGTTGAAAATTAAAAAAAGGAGAACCTAACCCCCAACCACTTGCACAGGAAGAAGCCAGAGTTGGTTGACAGATCATAGAATATTGGTAGATCAATATAATAATAGAGGTGGAAGAGACCTTTCTTGTAGGCACTCCAACTCTCAACCTATTCAGGATCCCCCTCAAGTAGTATAAGGGAGGTCAGATCCTTCAGCCATATCCTCCTTTAAAGTTATTCCTTGCTCAGTGGTGTCCTTCCTCCATCTTCCAATCCAGTGTTTTTTTGTGTGTGTACCCTCAAGAATATTTATTCTTGCCATAAAGCTGCTCCTTAATCTGAGTCTCCAGGCTTGGGACATATGTCTGTTCAGAGGATGTTGAGGACGACTCTCTTGCTTAGTTCTCTCGGCATCATCAGATTCCATATTTAGAGATTTACAGAGTTTACATCAAGGATAAGGAATTTGTGATTCTGGCCAAATAACTATCAAATCTACAATTCACTAGCATACATTTTAAGGTTTACCAAAGAGTAGTAGTAATCAAACAATAAGACAACAACAACAGCAACAACAACAATAATAACCAATAGCACTAATAATAATCAGCACCTTGAGTGCAATCCCAAAACAACTGGAGCACCACTTGAACACCATTGGCACTGAAAAATTTGCCATCAGTCAATTGCAAAAGGCAGCTTTACTTGGAACATCTTACATCCTGCGAAGATATCTGTAATACAATCAAACATCCACATCTGACTATCCCAGGTCCTTGGTAAGGACTCGATAGGTAGACAAAAATGCCAAATCCAGTCTGAACATCTGGCTGACTGTGCGATGATCAATAATTGTAATAATAACAATAACAACAACAATAACAACAGTAGTAGTAGTAGTAGCAGCAGCAGCAATAGAGTTGGAAGGGACCTTGGAGGTCTTCTAGTCCAACCCCCTGTTCAGGCAGGAAACCCTTTTAGACAAATGGCTGTCCAGTCTCTTCTTAAAAACTTCCAGTGTTGGAGCACCCACAACTTCTGGAGGCAGGTTGTTCCACTGATTAACTGTTCTAAACAATCTAATAAACAACCAAGGATAAAATAAACAACAGTTTTCTCTTCACTTTCATATTGTTCTTAAGCTGAATTCCCTCCAGGAAGCACCAACCATATCCTTGAACAATAGGTTACATATCTTGCTCAGTTTTCTGGAAAAGTCAATATGGGTTGTTTGGCCTGAAATTTGAACATTAAGGACAAATGACAGAGCGAGAGGTAAAACCAGCAATGAAATTAAGCACATTTTGTCTGTCCCTAACTAGAATAGATAATGAGATATAGAGACATTTATTGCCTATAAAGAACTCTGGAAGGAGCATAGTATTTAATTATTTACTTCACTGTTGATTAGAGAATGCAGAGTAGGATTTGTAATTGAGGCACTTAAGTCTTTATCCCTGGCATTGTATGACACAATGATTTGTGCTGCTAAAATATCCCAGATGGAAAAAGAAAGAAATAATGGGTTGGGTGTTCAGAATTGTTCTTTTTTTTTTTTTTAAAGGGAAGCCATTTGAGGAACTGTATGTGAATTTTCATTGTGAGAAAGGTGTTGGGTGTAATATTAATGCAATATTCTTTGTTCTGCGATCACAATTGTGGGTCTTCTTTTCTTCACCCAAAGAGAGTAATTATATGTTAAGTTGTTTTTATTAATAAACACTGCCAACACTAACCAGCTGATGCAAAATTGAAAAGAATACAACTTTTGTGGAAGAAAACTCATTAACTGCATTAATTGGAGAACATAAGCAAGATAATGAATTTGTCATTGGGGGCAAGTCAGAACAATTCTATTGTATTTAGTGAGTGTTATCTACATATAAATAGCAGTTAATGAAAGTTGCATTTCACATGCACAGAGATGAAACCTTGGAATTTCTAGAAGTCCATTTTCAAGTGAAACATCATTCACAAGCATATTTACATATTTAAGAGCTGGCCTTAATGGAACGATGCTTCTTTCAGCCATATATGTAGTTTTATTTAACTCTGCTAATGAAGACACATTTTTTCCCAATATACGTAAGTTTTAATTTAATGCCACTGATTTTTATGACAAGTCCCTGGGTTTAGATTGAAACAAACCTTTGATTTGTAAGAAATGCAATTTGGGATGTAAAAAAGAAGGAAGGGAAGGGAAAGGAAAGGAAAGGAAAGGAAAGGAAAGGAAAGGAAAGGAAAGGAAAGGAAAGGAAAGGAAAGGAAAGGAAAGGGAAAAAAAAGCAAATTTCAAAAGAAAAAGAAAAGACTAGGTTAGTTAATGAAAAATCGGTTGGTGTGAAATATGCACAAAGTAAGCTCCTAACAACAATGAAAGGTAAGTAATGGATGGATATTTAAATGCTGCTTTACTGAAGGAGAAAACAAGACATGAAAACTCCATTAGTGTCATAGAACTGGTGTTTTTTTTTTCCCTTCCGTCCTTCCTGAAGGTTTTGGAAGAGCCGGTCTGCAGCTTCCAAAAGCATGATGTCTGTTTATCCTTAAAAAGCACAAAAAGCAAATTGTGTGATGGATAATGGATGGAAAATGGAACAGGGAAAGAGAGATTCTATCCATCTAAGAATGTAGTCTATATCCCATTTGCTTCTTAGAGACCGGTGATTGCACCAATGTTGATAACACAATATGTTTGCATCTAACATCTTTACCTGCACAGATCCATGTGGGAAACAAATCCTCTTTCAAAGGATGATTTGATGCCACAGCAAGAGAAACTCTGTATCAGCCTTTGTTGAAAATGTAAGGTGTAATATAAATCTAACAAATACATAAATGGCACAGAGTGCAATCCATCCTAAAGCTAGAGAGAAAACACACAGCAGAGCTGTAGTGGATTTATCACGTATGTACAAATGTGGTAGAAAGATGCAGAATAAAATAACAGTTGAAAGATACATTATAATAAATCATAATATCACAGTATAAAATAAGAAGACTTTAAACTCAAGGGTGTATGACAGAATCATTACCCTTATTCATTTGTGCTGATTGGAAAGGATTTATTTGTTTTAAATCAACTTAATTGGGACCCATAAAAATGAAGCACTTTCGAGATTTTTAAAATGTTAAGTGATCGGATTCCTTTATTTTTGATTTATTTATTTTTTAAAAATCTTTATTAAATTTCAAAATCAAACATTAAAATGCATTAAACATTAAAACTAACATGAAAGGGAAAAGGGAAAAATGGAATAAGTTAAAAAGTGGCTAAAATACATCAGAAGAATAGAATAGAATAGAATAGAATAGAATAGAATAGAATAGAATAGAATAGAATAGAATAGAATAGAATAGAATAGAAGCTGGAAGGGACCTTGGAGGTCTTCTACTTCAGCCCCCTGCTCAAGCAGGAGAACCTATATCGTCTCAGACAGGTGAATGTCTAGTCTCTTCTTAAAAACCTCCAGAGATGGAGCGCCCACAATTTCTGGAGGCAAGCTGTTCCACAGGTTGATTGTCCTCACTGTCAGGAAGTTTCTCCTTAATTCCAGGTTGCTTCTCTCTTTGGTCAGTTTCCAACCATTGTTTCTTGTAGTGACCTCCAACTTTTTTTCAGTAGAAAGACAATATAAATACAACAACCTCTTCTAAGCTCAAATGAACAATAAAAGGTAAAAATATCCCTGAGGGTTTTACTTCACCAGTTTTAGCCAACTTTAGAGGGTGATACTTATGTCTGTTTCTTTAAGCCATTGAGCCAGTTCTATCTGAAGACACTTCTGGGGTAATATGGCCAGCAGGACACCACAGTGCAGTACAAAGCATATGGCGAAACAGAGAATGCTGTTAGCTTCCCACCAGAATGGTACTTATTTATCTACTTGCATTTACATGCTTTTGAACTGATAGGTTGGCAAAAGCCGAGGCAAGTGATGGGATCTCACTTCGTCATGCAGTTGTAGGACTCAAACTGCCAGAGCACAGATCTTCTCCAGCATCTTTTGAGCCACTGAACCATCGAGCTTCCTTGATGATGATGATGATGATGATGATGATGATGATGATGATGATAATAATAATAATAATAATAATAATAATAATAATAATAATAATAATAATAGTAAAGTTGGAAGGGACCTTGGAGGTCATCTGGTCCAACCCCCTGCTCAGGCAGGAAGCCCTACACCATTTTGGACAAATGGCTGTCCAGTCTCTTCTTAAAAACTTCCAGTGTTGGAGCATTCACCGCTTCTGGAGGCAGATTGTTCCACTGGTTAATTGTTCTAACTGTCAGGAAGTTTCTCCTTAGTTCTAGGTTGCTTCTCTCCTACTAATTATTATTATTATTATTATTATTATTATTATTATTATTATTATTATTATTATTATTATTATTATTATTATTATTATTATTATTATTATTATTATTATTTCAACCTTCCCTGGAACCTCCAGTAGTTCAGGTTGCCCCTGCTCAGGCAGGAAACCCTACACCATTTTGGACAAATGGCTGTCCAGTCTCTTCTTAAAAACTCCCAGTGTTGGAGCATTCACTGCTTCTGGAGGCAGGTTGTTCCACTGGTTAATTGTTCTTGCTGTCAGGAAGTTTCTCCTTAGTTCTAGGTTGCTTCTCTCCTTGATTAGTTTCCATCCGTTGCTTCTTGTCCTGCCTTCAGGCGCTTTGGAGAATAGCTTGACTCCCTCTTCTTTGTGTCAGCCCCTGAGATATTGGAACACGGCTATCATGTCTCTCCCCTCGTCCTTCTCTTCGTTAAACTAGACATATCCAATTCCAGCAACCGTTCCTTATATGCTTTAGCCTCCAGTCCCCTAATCATCTTTGTTGCTCTTCTCTGTACTCATTCTAAAGTCTCAACATCTTTTTTACATCCTGGTGACCAAAACTGGATGCAGTATTCCAAGTGTGGCCTTACCAAGGCATTGTAAAGTGGTATTAATACTTCACATGATCTTGATTCTATCCCTCTGATAATGCAGCCAAGCGCTGCATTATAATGCCATTATTTAAAATACTACAATATACTAACACTCAGCATTCTAAAAAAAAATTCATAAGATATTCTCCTCTTAATTTTAATCTAAGGTAAAGTATCTTGTCAAATATATACTAGTGATCAGATTCCAGAGTTTGTTCTTCTCTAAGCAGTTTACAGAGTCAGCCTATTGCCCCCAACAATCTGGGTCCTCATTTTACCGACCTCAGAACCAGAATTAGAAGTAGAAAAGGACGTAATAATGTTCTCATCGCCAGCAGAAGCCACCAACCTTGAACCTATAACCAAGCCAAGCGCACAGGGATAGTTGCGGGATTTTGTAAATATGCTATTTATCGTATAATATCCACTCTACCCTGGCTCTTAACTCAGTGAATGAGGGAATCTTTTACAACACATTGCAATGTAAGCGCTCCTTGTTGAGGTTTCCAACGGCTCCATCCTTTATTTGATTTCGTTCAATTTGCAGCCGCGTTGATATGGGTTGTCAAGCTTTCTTTCAACAAAGATGCATTAAACAAGACTTTGATGCAAAAGGGGCATTTTCAAAATGGACCTTTTATGTTAGATTTGTAACATAATTCGCCAGGTGTTTCCCTCTCTTTTCTTCTCCCCGTTTCTTCAGTCAATGAAAACGTTATTTATAGTCCAAGAGCAAATGCGATGAAAGAATGGCATACAATACCATATCTACCAGCAGAGATTTTAAAATTCTGAGAAAATATTATTATTTTTTCATTACTATGGGTATTATTTTGGATTCTGAACTATGTTACTGAGATGATTTTGTCTGTCTATACTTTCCCTCCTTCTCGTGATTCGTTTTAATGTAATAAAATAACAATTTAAAAAATTATAAGCAACGATAGCTAATGAGGGGTAATAGGATGAGTTATATTTAAAAATCTGCAGTTCTCTGAAATGTTTCTTGATTTTTTTCCCCCTGTTTTTAGGAATGCAGTTTTTAATTTTTTTTCTTCTGCAAAGGTTTTTTTTTATAAATATTACAGATCTTCGATTCCCTTAGATTCCCTTTGCTTCTCCTGGGAACACCATAAAAGCAGCTGAAATAGAACAATTGCTGCATAAATAACTTAGTTTGCAAAAAAGGCAAATTATTTTAGGGGATTAGGGGACTGGAGGCTAAAGCATATAAGGAACGGCTGCTGGAATTGGGTATGTCTAGTTTAATGAAGAGAAGGACGAGGGGGACATGATAGTAGTGTTCCAATATCTCAGGGGCTGCCACAAAGAAGAGGGAGTCAAGCTATTCTCCAAAGCACCTGAAAGCAGGACAAGAAGCAACGGATGGAAACTAATCAAGGCGAGAAGCAACTTAGAACTAAGGAGAAACTTCCTGACAGTTAGAACAATTAACCTGTGGAACAACCTGCCTCCAGAAGTGGTGAATGCTCCAACAGACCTTCAAAAATTCTTCTCTGACCTGTCGGTAAACAGGCTTTACCATATCCCAAAGGACGGACTCGTCCCCCAACCTGATCTACTGGAAGTTCCAGGGAAGGTTGAAATAATAATAATAATAATAATAATAATAATAATAATAATAATAATAATAATATATTATTATTATTATTATTATTATTATTATTATTATTATCATCACTTAGATGATTAACAAGCAACTTTATCATTCAGAGCATGAAAGGGATAATTTTCAAGGTATAAAGGTACCAGTAAATGTCATATGTTTTATATGGGAATTTGTCTAGGGTAAGACTTGCTTAATTCTTGCATGGAAGACTCTAGGCTTGGCTGGGAAGCTGAAATACAGAACAGGAGAAGCCAATGGAAAATCACACTTTTATTTTGCTCCCAGGATTTTCCATAAATATCCCTGTGAAACCACCAAGTCAAGCTTGGGTCAGCCGAAACTTTTCTTATTTTAGAAGAATTAAGGGAAACGTGGGGCCTATTCCGCTCTCATTCTTAACAGTTTTTGAAAATGAATTGCTATTCTTGCTGCTTCTGTTTCCTCTTTTCTCACTGTACCTTTTTGTCTTTCTTCCTTCCTTCCTTCCTTCCTTCCTTCCTTCCTTCCTTCCTTCCTTTCTTCCTTCCTTCCTTCCTTCCTTCCTTCCTTCCTTCCTTTTCCTTCTTTTCCTTTCCTTTCCTTTTTCCTCATACTTTCTAGGACTTTTCTAGCAGATATCTTCCAGATATTTTTTCTGTACTTTGGTTTCTGGTTTGTCTCATCTCTTCATACAAGAACCTTGGGTAAACTGGTAATGAAAAGAAAGCATGCCAAATGGGTACCTTAGGGAGAAATTGTGCATATTAGAAGACTTTTATATTAGGGAATATTTCTTCTTCTGTTTCCCTCCCCCAAATTCTCATAGTAGGAAAAGCTTTCACAAAGTACATGTTTCAGGCAAAAGTATAAACATGTTTGAATTAAGAAAAAAAAATAAGAATGAAACTCTACATCCATGCCACTGTGGTGGCACTGTAAATAGAAATAGAGAAAAAAAGAGGAAGATGGAAGGAAGGAAGGAAGGAAGGAAGGAAGGAAGGAAGGAAGGAAGGACGGGAGGAGGGAGGGAGGGAGGAAGGAAGGAAGGAAGGGAGAGGGAGGGGGGAGGGAGGGAGGGGGGAAAGAAAGAGAGGAGAAGGGAAGGAAAGGAAAAGGGAAGAGGAGGGGAGGGGAGGAGAGGAGAGGGGAGAGGAAGGAAGGAAGGAAGAGAGGGAGGGAGGGAGGAGGAAAATACAAACAATCAAAAAATAACTCAAGGCTGGGAAGACGGGAAGCTAATAATTAATAATCACTCCTTAGTTTAATTGAGCTTAATCAATCTAGATAGCATTGGAGAGGAATCAGATCAGTTCTTCTTTTAAATTCTTCTGAAACTTGATTTGGCAATCTAAGCATTAGCATTAATAGCCTGAACAACTGGGTGACAAAGGAGTCTTGCAACAATATGCTTTATATTTGGATTTTGCTTGTGCCCCATTCCAGGGAAATAGTAGTGCTTACTATGTATTGCATTCTTTTATTTATTCATTGCATTTATATGCTCCCTGACTTCCAGTGACAACTCTGGGAGTGGTTGTTGTTGGTCTTGTTGTTGTTACCCTTCTACAAACTTAAATGTTTTCCCAAGGTTCTTCTCAGTTCTGAGAACTGCAATAATTCTCAGTATTGGAAAGTGCACCCACAGCCTAAATTTGCTTTCTGTCACAAAATAAAGAACACAGTTGAAAGCTACATGGCAAATAATCTGCAACTCATTTATTTTAACTTAAACTTTGGAAGCACAAAATGCAATGTATTTTATTTAACCACTTGTCAAGGACTTCACACTAAGCCAATCGTGTTCTTGTGACAAATATTGACTTAGGAAATGGTCTTCAGAAGTGTTGATTCCCTCATCCCCAAGACAAGGATATGCAACACAGCAAACAGCGTGGTGCCTTTCTCAATCCTGATTTTTAGAATAGTGTCACAAATCTTTAAACTCAGGTGCCTTGTCATTGAGTTTGTTTGTCGTAGAGAAGCTGAATCAAGCAGTTGCCATTTTGACTTGGTGAGTAAAATAGGCAGAATTAATCAAATGTGGTTTGTTTGCCGTCTGTTACTTGAGGTGTGTTAGTATTTCAGTTTGGGCTACAAAACATTGACGAATTGTGTGTTCAGTTTGACAAGCACTGGCCAGTTGAGAAATTGGTGGAAAATTCAGTGGGGGCTCCAGACAAACCTCCACTGAGCATCCGCCAACTCAACAAATGATCCTTTGTAATGGACCAAGCTTTCTTATCTCTATCCAACTATATTCTAATTAAAAAAAAATACTAGACTGTGTGGAAATGGACAGACTTACTTTGAGGTTGGGAAAAAAAAGAAGCAACATAACACTTTCAAACTTGGGATTTATTTTATCAATGGCTGGAGAAAAGAATGAAGGATTAGGAATTAAATTTGTATTAGTGAATGATAAACACAGACAACACATTGGTTGAATAAATACTACTGAATTGTATGAAAAAAAAATAATAAAAACTTTATTTTTTTAAAAAAGAATGCTTCCCCAATAAGCCGGCCTCTTTCCCTCTGCATCTTTTGGCAGGGCACCTGAAAAATGGGACCTGACAGTTGGTTTGTATTTTGATGTTGGTTCATGAAATATAATAAAGATATTGGCTAAAAAAAAAGAGAAAGCCAAGAGACAAAGAGGGGACAGAGAACAAATCCTCATTTTTTAGCCTTATTATCCCCTTGGGCTGATGAGCAATCACCATTGAACTGGAACTTCCGCCAGGTTCTGGTTTTGCTGCGTGAAAAGATTACAATTTTGTAACAGGGTTTTGGGATTTGTAGGGGAACCACACCCAAACTCTTTATTTCGGGACCTTAAAAGTTATCCATCTGAGATACAGCAAGCGTCTTTGCACCTTTGGATCCCTTCGCAAAATTCAGTCTAATTTATTTGTCTCTCCGATTGAAAACGACGAAACGGAGTCCTTCTGTTTCCCGAATCAATTTGCAAACCTGATTCAGAAACTACATTTGACTCCCGTCAAATCTTGGCACCGAAATCTTTGCAAAACCTGTAGCTTTCTGTCTTGGCCTGCCTTCCAGGGTACTTTTACTCTAGGAAAAGAAAAAAAAAACCAAGGAAATTGCATATATGCATTACATCCTAAGACAAAATGTATTTGATTAAATGTGCAGAGAAAGTAAACTGATCCCCTTCTCAGCCACCTGCATCGTACTGCACTCAGTCAGTGCCTACCCACAGTCTGTCCCTTAATTAGATTTGAAATGTTCAAGGTAATCAGTTTGGCTGGAGTTCTCCCCGAAGTTAGTGAATGTAAAACAATTACTTCTCTTTGTCACTGCCAGCATGCCGCTCTAGCTTTCCTGGGTCCCCTGATAGCTAATTGTTAAATTGTGCATGAAGGAAGCAAGCCATTCTATGGCTTGTGTTTCAGATGTCTACTTGAATAAGTTACATGGTGTGTACATTAGAGTTTAGCCTAAACAGATGGAACACACCCTTGCTATACCCTGATCCCATCACTGTCATCATCCCCATGAGCAGTGGAACATAAAAGTGAAAATTCATACATTATATTAATTTGGCACAGATCTCTATTTTCTGGCTTCTGGATACGGCACTGAATAATTCGCTGGATCTGATGAAATGGTTGAGTGCAGTTTTAGTGAAGAATATCGTTTCTGGTGGCTGCTACCTCTTCTCATAACGATCCCATTGCGATGTGTTCTGATTCTCTTTAGCTCTAGGTAATCTTTTTGCTGAAAATTGTCCTCCGATTTGTTCAACAATTTTATTTCTCTCTTCAGCTAGGTGGCAATATCTATTCAACCTTGGTTCATCCCAAGAAGCTAAACAGCATCGGGTGTTTGAAAAAGTAAGTCAGCATTGGGGAAAGGAGAATAGAAGAAAAGAAAGAAGTTGATAAAGTCATCCAGGTATAAAGCAATGGCAAATCTCTTCTGTATAGTAAAAAAAAAAAAAAAAGCCCATGTTATTTCATTCATTCATTCATTCATTCATTCATTCATTCATTCATTCATTTTATATACTCCTAGCTTCAAGTAGCTTCAGCAGCTTGCAAGCATAAAATCAGCACAGTGCACTTACCAGAACTAGAACTTGACTTTCTTCTTCTTCTTCTTGTGTCATATCCATTATCGGACATTGGCGATCCTGTTGGCGATCCTGTTTTTATCAGCAGCCGCACAAAAAAGTGCTGCTGAGTTTTGTCCAAACCAGTCCCTTAGATTTTGAAGCCACAATGTTGTTCTTCTGCCTGGACCTCGTTTGCCTTCCATCTTTTCCTGGAGGATTAAATGGAGTATGCCGTATTTTCCTGGGTGTCGCATCACATGTCCGAAATATTCTAATTTTCGTTTTTTAATTGTTTTGATGATTTCCCTTGGCTTTCCCAGGTGGCTTATCACCTCCTCATTTCTGATCTTGTCAACCCAGCTTATACGTAACAGCCACCTGTAAATCCACATTTCAAATGCTTCTAGTCTCTTCAGGTGGCCTTCTGTCAGAGACCAACTCTCTACTCCATAGAGCAGGATAGGAAAAATATAGCATCTGACAAGCCTGATTTTCAGTCTTAGGCTTATGTCATGACTGCAGAAGACCTTTTTCATTTTGAAGAACGCTGTTTGAGCTTTCTCTATCCTTGTCAAAAGGACTTTGCTCACCTCCAATTTATGTACAAAAGGGGCTATTGTTTTCCTGCCTTATACTCCAAAGAGGAATCTCGATGTCATTTGGCGATATTTTGCATTTCTGTTCTTTTTTTTTGTCACGCCACTTCTGTAGTTTTATTTATTTATGTTCTCTTCATCGTACTGTAGCCTCTTCGCTGTCCGTGATTCCTCGATCCATGGAAATATTTGATTAGTTAATGAGATTTGTAAACTCTCTCTCCACAAAGCTCTCCTAAACTTTTTTTTTTAACTGTAGGAAGCCAAATAAGTAGCAAAATAGTGAAAAATGTATAGTGCTTTACTGAGAGGACAGTCATACTAACTCCTCCCGCCCATCATCCATAAGGAAGCTGAATGTCACCTCTGTAAGTATCCCCTTTAAAAATAAAGAACAGTTGGTTTGCCATGCAAGTGAGTTTTATTTTTGTTTGTAAGATGCAGAATAAATTTTCAGCCTAACGCTCGCTTGGAAGCTGTGTTAGCTTCTCTTCTGGGATAAAGTTTCTCAGCGTCTTGGAGGAAAATTAGCATGAGGTGACTGGGGAGAACAACAGTGTTAAATCTTACACAGAATAAGGCAACACATTAATAAGTTGCAATTCTGAATGCAGCTCTGATAGGGGACGTGGGCTTAACAGGGGTGCTTATTCCTAGGCTGAAGAACTTGCTCCGAGAAAGCTAACTGAGCAGGAAGATGTGATGCTAAATCGATGTGCTATTTTATTACCTTCTTTAAAATCTATTTCTGGGCATTTCATACAGGGAGCAAAGGCAAATGCAAAATCCCTCTGTGGGGAACTTGTGCCATCTCTCGTTCTGAGTGATGTTTGAAATAGCCCCGAAAGACACGTTGGCTGATGATCCAATTGTGGAGCCAGAGAAAAGGGTGTGACTTCTCCCAGGACAACAATCCTCCTCCCAGGAATGGAGCCAAGTTAGAGAGGGAGCTGTGTCATGTCAAATCAATAGCCCACTCACTAATGTTATAGGACACGTGGATCCTTCCAAAGGATCCTTCCGAAGGCTGCTATTGACACGGCTATGTTAACATTCTAGGAATGTCACCAAGAAGAAAACAAGAACTTACCGTAGATGGAAATGAGAAGCCCAAACCATATGAAAACAGTATTACATGGTGACCAGAGGTTAGAACACTGGGCTGATGATTGGCAGGCTTGTGTTTGAGACCCGTTGCTCCCACAGGATGTGGTGAATTCCAGTCATATAGCTCCTGGTGACCCAGCAGTTAGAAAGTGGGTGACCGCAAGTAAATAAATGGATATCACTTTGGTGGGCACCTTCATGGGGACACAAAAAGAGCCCCCAACTGGACATCCCCCAAGCAATAGTGATGTCACCAGCAAATCCTTTTCCCATGAAAGCAGTTTGGTGACATGGAAGCATTTTTATTAGCTTTACAATCACTAAAAAGCACTGCTACATTAAACTTGATTTGGATGGGACCATTTTACCATCACTATACTCTACTTTCTTAAGATAAAGCCTGTGTTATCAGCCTGATTATATGTCATCAAGTCAATGTTGCCTCTTCAGTGACTATATCAGGGGTAGGCAACCTTGGCTCTTTTATGACTCGTGGACTTCAACTCCCAGAATTCCTGAGCCAGCCATGCTAGCTCAGGAATTCTGGGAGTTGAAGTCCATGAGTTATAAAAGAGCCAAGGTTGCCTACCCCTGGGCTGTATCAATTGGTTTTCTCTGACAATCTGTTCCTGTTTGTTGTTGATGTTGTTGTTGTTGTTAGTTGCAAAGTTGTGTCCGACCCATCACGACCCCATGGACAATGTTCCTCCAGGCCTTCCTGTCCTCTACCATCTTCTGGAGTCCATTTAAGCTCATGTCTACTGCTTCAGTGACTCCATCCAGCCACCTCTTTCTCTGTCGTCCCATTTTTCTTTTGCCCTCCATCTTTCCCAGCATTAGGCTCTTCTCCAGTGAGTCCTTCCTTCTCATTAGGTGGCCAAAGTATCTGAGTTTCAACTTCAGGATCTGGCCTTCTAAAGAGCAATCAGGGTTGCTCTCCTCTAGGACTGACCAGTTTGATCACCTTGCAGTCCCGGGGACTTAATAATAATAATAATAATAATAATAATAATAATAATAATAATAATAATAATAATAATAATAATAATAATAATAATAATAATAATAATAATAATAATGATAATAATAAAAAGTTGGAAGGGACCTTGGAGGTCATCTAGTCCAACCCCCTGCTCAGGCAGGAAACCCTATACCAGTGATGGCGAACCTTTTAGAGACTGAGTGCCCAAACTGCAACCCAAAGCCCACTTATGTATTGTCAGGTGCCGGGTGGGCATGGCCTATTGGGTGGGTGTGGCCCATTGGGTGGGTGCATCTACTTTATTCCACTCAACCTCTTCTTTCCTTTCTTTCCACTTTTCCCAGTATTAAAGTTTCTTCAGAGAGTTAGGACTTTGCATTATTTAAAGCTAGTCATGTGTGCCTTGAGTGAGAAGTTGATATGACGTGTTTAATTATCTACTTGCTTCCCTTCTTAGCTATACACGGTATTCTCAGGAACCTTCTCCAACACCAAGTTTAACAGCATCTTCTATTGCAAGTGTCTCCAACCTTGGGGATTTCAAGATTTATGGACTTCAAACTCCCCAAATTCTGGAAGTTGAAGTCCACAACTCTTAAAGTTCCCAAGGTTGGAGGCCCCTGTTCTATTGGATTCCTATCCTGCTTTTTCCAAATCCAGGTTCTCAGTCTAACCCAACCAAACAACAAATTCACCCCCAAATATAAAACCAGAATAAATCAATCTCCTTTCTTACTCCTATCCCCAACGAGGGGGAAAAAAAGCAAAGTATAGTTTCTAAGAGGTTTCTCTCTCCATATCCAAATCCTTCACTTTGAAAATTTGTTCTACTAAGAAAAGGCATCTTGAAGTCTAACACCTTAGCCATCTACCTTGTTTAAATGTGAATATCAAATTGTCCCTTATGAATAAATTTGCTTCAGTAAATTTATATCCTGCTGATTCATTGCTCCAAACAGTTAAGATAATAAGGCAAGTTAATTTAAACAAAACTGGGGCATCATTTATTTTTTAACCTTGGATTTTGGCATTTATTCTCTCGGTTTTCCCTCGCTGTTACTGATATGTTTAATAATACCTGTGATTCAAATACATTAATATCTTATTGATGGCCTTACTTTTATTTATTTATTTATTTTCTTTCCTCTTATGAATACAATGCATATATCTTTAACTTTCTTTTGGGGAATGGAGCTGACTGATTAATGAGAACAACTGAGATAAATTAAATGGAAGAGATTAGTAAAGTAAATGGTTTTCCAGGTTAGGAAAATTAAGTGTTGACAGACTTGCAGCTTGGTGTAACCTTTATCAGAAATCAAAAGTTGTGACACAGATATTCATCTGACTTGGAAATGTTAAGATTGAATAAAGCAAGGTTTCACCCATCAGTAACAGAGTACTGAATCCAGTTGAAGACTGAAATAAAAACTCTTGTAATATTTCAACTGTGCAATAAGAACCAATAAATACTACTACTACTAACAACAACAACAACAACAACAATAATACTAATAATAATAATGAAATATCATTTTCCTGCAAGCAAGAAGATCTGGTGGGACCATAAAATAGAGAAAGTTATAGAGAATGAAGAAGCTAAATTGTTTTGGGATTTTAGAATTCAAACAGACAGGTACCTATCCCATAACACCCCAGACTTAACAATTGTCACTAAGAAAGACAAAAAATTCTGGGCAGTGGACCTGACAGTACCTGGAGACAGCAGAAGAGAAGAGAGAAAGAAATAGAATGATGGTGGCAAAAGCAAGCAAAGGTAGTACCAATTGGAATAAGTGCCTTGGATGCAATCCCAAAACATATGTAGCATCACTTGGACCCCATGGGCATTGGCAAAATCACCACCAGTCAATTGCAAAAGGCAGCTTTACTTGGAACAATTTACATCCTACGATGAGACCTCTAACACCATCAAACAACCTGATCTGCCTATCCCAGGTCCTTGGAAAGGACTCTGTAGGCAGGCAAAAATGTCAAAACTAGTCTGAACATCTGGCTGATTGTGTAATGATAATATCTGTAACACCAATCAAACATACATCTAGATCTGCCTATCCTGAATTCTTGGAAAGGAGTCGCTAGGTGGACTAAAATGCCAAACCCAATTTGAATATCTGACTGACTGTGTGATGAACCATGATGATGATGATGATGATGATAACAATAATGATAATAATAATAATAATAATAATAATAATAATAATAATAATAATAATAATAAAAAAGTACCAATAGTAATAGGTGCCTAAGGTGCAATCCCAAAATAACTGGAGCACCATTTGAACACCATTGGCATTGACAAATTCATCATTAGTCAATTGCAAAAGGCGGCCTTACTAAGAACGGCTTCCATCCTGCGATGATATCTATAATACCATCAAACATCCACATCTGCCTATCCCAGGTCCTTGGTAAGGACTTGATAAGTAGACAAAAATGCCAAATCCAGTCTGAACATCTGGCTGACTGTGCGATGATCAATAATAATAATCACCCTGATCTGATGTAATCCCCATCACAAGACTCATCACAAGTCTTTCACTGATGACTCACACCTGAACCATCATAAGACTTATCACAAATCCCTCACTTGACAAACCCATGCCTGAAGCCCTTGTAAACAGAAGAACAACGTCCCTGAAGATGTACCTAGCCTGCTAACGAAACATTGAGAAACCTTCACCCTCATAATAATAGTATCTATAACACCCATCAAACATCCAGATCTGCCTATCCCAGGTCCTTGGAAAGGAGTTGATAGGTAGACAAAAATGCCAAACTCAGTCTGAACATCTGGCTGACTATGCGACAAACCATAATAATTTAGCGCATAGATAGAAATAAGTAAGCGGATGAAAAAAATCAGAAGTTTTTAAATTCACCCTAAGGGAAAATAGTATTGGCTCAAGTGAAACAAAACTGAAAGTAAAGTCCACAACCATCAATTCTTCTTTTCCTTATTGTTTCAGAGCTTTATTGCTTTGTTTGTTTGTTCTGTATTTTAAGTGTTATATCTGTGTTTCCTTGGTCTTTCTGAATGTCAAATTCTGCGTTTGTGTTTTATTGGTCTGAAATATCAGCTCTAAGAAATATGCAAAATGGAATGTCACAAGTCAAAGCCCTGCCTAACTTGGAGGTTGAACAAAAGCTAATAGCTAATAAATTGAAAAGCAATGACAAAGAAACTCACAATTCCATGATAAGCTAAATGATGAAGTCATCGTGCCATAGACAGTGAGCATTACTTGTCAAAATTTTAATGTAGATAATGCAACACTTGTTTGAATGAAAACTTTAACAGTATGATGACTTTTTTTTTTCAATTGCTGTTCCAAAACTATAGGAATTGACTAAGCAAGGGTTGATAATCTACCGATTCCAGCTATAGAGGCGTTCTGACCGTATTCAATAGTCACAATTTCTTTGTGAGATAATATTTGTGATAATGCTTTGAACACTCTAAAGACTTATAATTTATATTTTGTTTTCAGCAGGGTGGGAAGCTGGGCCCCAGAAGTGTCATCTAACAAAGGGAAGGAGAGTTGTGTGTAAATGAAAAGCAGGCAGTCTCAAAGTCCGCCTTTGAAAATTTAAAGGCATTTCTGCCTTGCCAGCCTCCTGTGATGGTATCAGATATAAATCCTGGAATCAGGACATTGGCTAAGCATGCCATGCATATTTATTTAAGAATAAATCCCATTGAACTAAGTAGGATCTGCTTTGAACTGATCTGCAAAACTGAAACTTTTTTGTCCAGTTATGTTTAGTTACTGCGTTTGCAGAGACTTCTGCTGGATAAAATCACCTTACATTCGAGTGTGAAGTCACCCAAATATATCGCAAATAAGTCTTCAAATCTCCAGAAGATTTTTTTCCTCTTGAGATACAAACATCGCAATGCTGTTAACTTATAAATGAGCCAACTGCATACAGATTTATAAGGCAGGGTCAATAAATTATCAAAGACCAGTTGGAAGACTACAAAGAAGAGGTGGGTCAAATTATTCTCCAAAGCACCAGAAGGCAAGACAAGAAACAATGGATGGAAACGGATCAAAGAGAGAAGCAACCTGGAATTAAGGAGAAACTTCCTCACAGTGAGGACAATTAACCAGTGGAACAACCTGCCTCCAGAAACTGTGAGTGCTCCGTCATTGGAGATTTTTAAGAAGAGACTAGACCAGGGGTGTCAAACTGCCGGCCCGCGGGCTGGATGCATCATAGCAAAACCGTGCCCACCCCATTGCCGGCAATGGCAAAAAAGTTGTGATTCGTCATGACATGTCATGTGACATTGTGAGTTTGACACCCCTGGACTATACAGTCACTTGTCTGAGATGGTATAGGCTCTCCTGTTTGAGCAGGTGGCTGGACTAGAAGACCTCCAAGGTCCCTTCCAGCTCTATTCTATTCTATTCTATTCTATTCTATTCTATTCTATTCTATTCTATTCCATTCCATTCCATTCCATTCCATTCCATTCCATTCTATTCTATTCTAGATTCTATTTAATGTTAAGAACATGTCCCTTAAAAAATAGTTCAGATGAAAATTTCCCTGCCCTAAAAAATTTAAAATATGGGCAGCGAGAATGGGAAGAAGAGAAAGAAAAATGAAGAATAAAAGGTATGTGAGGTCAACCATAGAGGAACGCAAGCACATTACCACATCTACCTATTGTTCTCCTGGTCCAGTGATTTGGATTTAAGCCATTCGGACATAGAATTCATAGAGGTGATCGCCTGGGGAATTGATAGAAAGAAGAAAATGTGAGTCTGGCATGAATTTAATGGCTGACTTACAATGTCCCTGAACATCAGTCATTGTTTCAGCAGCTGAAAAAAGATCTCACCATACTTGCCTCCTATCTGTACATTAGCCAATGTTCTTCCTTTTAAAGGAATCTATGAAGACTATTGAATCAGCACTAACACTGGCTGGAACCCTGTACAGGTAGTCCTTGACATACGACGACAATTAGCCCAAAATTTCTGTTGCTAAGTGAGACAGTGGTTAAGTGAGTTTTGCCCCATTTTATGACCTTTCTTGTCACAGTGATGATGATGATGATGATTGTGATGATGATGATGATGATGATGATGATGATAATAATAATAATAATAATAATAATAATAATAATAATAATAAGAAGAAGAGGAGGAGGAGGAGGAGGAGGAGGAGGAGGAAATTTTGCTTTGAATAATATGAATGGATAGGAAGCAAAATTTTAATAACAAAATACTGAATTGTTACTTCTTCCCTGTCACGTATAATATTATTATTAATAATAATAAAGTTGGAAGGGACCTTGGAGGTCATCTAGATTCTAGTCCAACACCCTGCTCAGGCAGGAAACCCTATACCATTTCAGACAAATGGCTGTCCAGTCTCTTCTTAAAAACTTCCAGTGTTGGAGCATTCACTGCTTCTGGAGGCAGGTTGTTCCACTGGTTAATTGTTGTAACTGTCAGGAAGTTTCTCCTTAGTTCTAGGCTCCTTCTCTCCCATGAGATATTGGAATACTGCTATCATGTCCCCCTTCATCCTTCTCTTCATTAGACTAGACATACCCAATTCCAGCAAATGTTCCTTGTATGTAAAAGAGAATCACTACAGTTGTTAAGTTAGTAACATGGCGGTAAAAGTGAATCTGGCTTCCCCATTGACGTTGCTTGTCAGAAGGTCACAAAAAGTGGTCAAGTGACCCCGGGATCCTGCAACGGTCATAAGTATGAACCAGTTGCCAAGCATCCAGATTCTGATGGTGTGAACCATGAGGATGCTGCAATGGTCATAAGTGTGAAAAATGGTCACAAGACACTTTTTTACAGTGCTGCTGTAACTTTGAACAGTCACTAAAAATATTTATCTGTATTTTTTCTCTCTCTTTTATGGCTCAGGACATACTCGGTGTAGCCAGATATATATGTAGCTTATTATCTCGCCACCTAGCCTTCTCTACAGCAAAGCTTGGGTCTCATTGCTCAGAAGCCAAGTCGAAACGAAGAGGCACGTAGCTGCCAAAGAATCTTGGGCAAATTTATATGATGGTGTTTAGATTTTAATCTCCTGGTTGGGCTGAAAGAACTGAAGACACCAGCTCCTATATGGTTGGGTCTATCAGCAAAGCCTAGACCAGGGGTAGGCAACTTTGGCTCTTTTATGACTTGTGGACTTCAACTCCCAGAATTCCTCAGCCAGCATGGCTCAGCTTGGAAACCTATCCATTTCTCCTCAGCATGGCTGGCTCAGGAATTCTTGGAGTTGAAATCCATGAGTCATAAAAGAGCCAAGGTTGGTTACCCCTGGCCTAGGCCTTTGAGAATTCAACCCAACCAAGAGTCCTGCCAGGCCTTTTTCTTCATTTTGTCATCCATTTCTTCTTTCATTCATTTGCGTTTATTAGCTGCCCGATTCCAATGAAGTTTTTGTTTCAGGATTTATACAGGATAGCAATAGCAATTAGACTTATGTGCTGCTGCACAGTGCTGTATAGCCCTCTCTATGTGGTTTATGGGGTCAGCGTATCGGCACCCCCCCCCAACAACCTGTGTCTTCATTTAACCAACCTCGGCAGGATGGAAGGACGAGTCAACCTTGAGCCGGTGAGAATCGAACTGCCTAACAGCCGGCAGTCGGCAGAAATAGCCTGCAGTACTGCATTCTAACCACTGTGCCACCACAGCAGGATGTGCATACTGTTATTTTTTTTAATTAATTTATTAAATTTATATGCCACCCATTTCACCAAGGGGTGAGACTTTGGTTGGCTTACGACTGAGTAATAATAACTGATTCCAGGTAACTTACAAATATATAGGAACAGAAGATAATAATAATAATAATAATAATAATAATAATAATAATAATAATAATAATAATAATAATAATAATAATAATAATAATAATAATAATAATAATAATAATAATAATAATAATAATAATAATAATAATAGTAAAGTTGGAAGGGACCTTGAAGGTCATCTAGTCCAACCCCCTGCTCAGGCAGGAAACCCTATACCATTTTG
>NW_015386407.1:1315860-1325764 GCF_001527695.2 Protobothrops mucrosquamatus
AGCTTTTGGAGGCAGGTTGTTCCACTGGTTAATTGTTCTCACTGTCAGGAAGTTTCTCCTTAGTTCTAGGTTGCTTCTCTCTTTGGTTAATTTCCACCCGTTGCTTCTCGTTCTGCCTTCAGGCGCCTTGGAGAACAGCTTGACTCTCTCTTCTTTGTGGCAGCCCCTGAGATATTGGAACACTGCTATCATGTCCCCCCTCGTCCTTCTCTTCATTAAACTAGACATACCCAATTCCAGCAACCGTTCCTCATATGCTTTAGCCTCCAGTCCCCTAATCATCTTTGTTGCTCTTCTCTGCACTCTTTCTAAAGTCTCAACCTCTTTTTTACATCGCGGTGACCAAAACTGGATGCAGTATTCCAAGTGTGGCCTTACCAAGGCCTTGCAAAGTGGTATTAACACTTCACGTGTTAATACCACTTTACAATGCCTTGGTAAGGCCACAAAGTGCAGAGAAGATGAAGCACTGCGGCATCTTATGGCTTATTGTAAAATGTACAAGTACTTTGCAATACACAGTACACTTTATCCCAAAAATTTGAAAACATCTAAAAATCTAAAAGCAACCCCCTTCCTCTGTGCAAATATATATCTGTGTGATTCTTCTTTGGGCTTATTTTTTCTTTGTGCTGTGAAACCCCATGGACTTCAAGGAGACAGCGGTAGGATTTGTTTTGTGTATTTTTTCCCCATGGTATTTAGTACCGTTGCTGAATGAACACTGCTCACTGCTCACTTAGGAGAAATGTGGCTGTGAAGCAGATTTGATTTCTGAAATCACTGGCATTTTGTGAACAACTGTTTTTTTTTTTGCTGTGAGGAATGAGAGCCAGATGTGCAAACATTTGCATACTCAAGCTGTAAAAAAAAAAAGCAGGAAAATGACTCTAAATAGGATAGCTGCAAAGCAAATCTCTCAAGATTTCCCATTAGCGCAATTGGTAAACACATGTGAGCCCATTGCAGTAATAACGGTCCATAGATGATGGAAAATTCAGAAAAGAAGGTGGTATATGAGAAAGAAAAGCTTCACATATACCAATGGGTATTTTTTGGGGGGAAGGAAAGAGAATTAAAAAAAAAACATAAATATTGGCTTGATGATAAATCAGAGAACATGGAAGAATAACTTCAGACATGATATGTCTATTCTATTCTATTCTATTCTATTCTACTCTATTCTATTCTATTCTATTCTATTCTATTCTATTCTATTCTATTCTACAGTCTACAGTCTAAAGTCTACATTCTCTTCTCTTCTCTTCTCTTCTCTTCTATTCTATTCTATTCTATTCTATTCTACAGTCTACAGTCTACAGTCTAGTCTAGTCTAGTCTAGTCTAGTCTAGTCTACAGTCTACAGTCTAAAACCTACATTCTATTCTATTCTATTCTATTCTATTCTATTCTATTCTATTCCATTTTATATTTTCTATTCCATTCCATATTTTCTCTTCTCTTCTCTTCTCTTCTCTTCTCTTCTCTTCTCTTCTCTTCTCTTCTTTTCTAAAGTCTACAGTCTACAGTCTAGTCTAGTCTAGTCTACAGTCTACAGTCTAAAACCTACATTCTATTCTATTCTATTCTATTCTATTCTGTTCTGTTCTGTTCTGTTCTGTTCTGTTCTGTTCTGTTTTGTTCTTATCACTTAAAATACATTATATAATGGTAGCTACTTTGGCCCATGAAGTGGAGGTAGGGACATCAAGTTCACATTTGAACAATAATATTGGTAGAATAAATTAAACCGGTGAAACATATTAAGGAAAGCTCACCATTTCTTATCAGGTTGAAATTAATTTAAAAGAGGGGTTAATAGACAGAAGTGGAATTATAGGCCATCACGAAAGCCATAAATGTCTTATTTACCTGCCAGAGAAATTAAACCGGCCAAAATAGTTTTGTTCTACTGGTTGTGAAATATTTTCATCTTCCTACAGACATGTGAAAATTATGGCCATAGGAATACAAGTCCAGATGTTTCAGTTATCATGGAAAAAACAAACAAACTTGTAACCGATCCTGAAAGAGTTTTACAGAAAACAAAAATGTGTTGTATTGCTGCTTGCGTATGGAACAAGAAGGATTGTGCATCGTTTGTTGCTTTTGTAACTAAAAATAACTCAGTGAACTCACTGCTTTTGGGAGGCTGACCAAAGTGGTATTGGTCATCTGGTTGGTAGCCAATTTTTTTTCTGTAATTAAAAAAAGAGGAGAAATCAATAATTAATTTTTTTGAAGTTTTTATTTTGATGGAATTATGTGAAAAAAATAATAAGCCTCCCTATAGCCAAAGGATAAATTCATTGAGTTCAAATGGATGCCCCCATGGAAATAAAAGGAAATAATCACAATTTAGATAAGATGATTAGGCAACTGTTATTTTCCTTAAGGACAGTGTAGTTTATGTTACATCTCTTTCTCTCTTTTTTTAGAAGAACTGTCAGAAAAAGGGAGGGAGGGAGGAGGGAGGGAGGGAGGGAGGGAGGGAGGAAGGAAGGAAGGAAGGAAGGGAGGGAGGAAGGAAGGAAGGAAGGAAGGAAGGAAGGAAGGAAGGAAGGAAGGAAGGAAGGGAGGAAGGGTCTTCATTTCTCTTAACCCCCCCAAAATATATTCAATTTATCTGGCATTATGAACCAAAAAATTTTCTCTTTTTATTTTGTGTTAACCCATTTTGACTGCAAACTCATATAGGAAGATAATGTTTTGTTGACTAAATCTAAAAGAGGTTTTGTGAAACACTGACAGGTTTAGAATAGGATAGGATATGGTACGGTAGAGTGGAGTGGAATGGAATGGAAGGGAATAGTAATATTTATTTAAAAAGGAATTCTTCTTCTATGTATCCAGGTTACTTCTAAACCAGAGTAAACATTTGAAGTATAAGAGCTTCAGGTTTCAAGAACAGATTCCTTCCTCACATCCTCATTGCATAAAAATGCACATCATTGGGGATTAACATTTCTTTTCTTTCTCTTTTTCTGCATATTTGCCTTCATTTTGCACCAGAGACAAATTCCTTGTGTGTCTAATCACACTGGCCCAATATTCTATTCTATTCTATTCTATTCTATTCTATTCTATTCTATTCTATTCTATTCTATTCTATTCTACATTCTATTCCATTTCATTTCATTCCATTCTATTCTACTCATATAATCCATTCAAAATGTATTTCTTTTAAATCTATACATTGTTTGTTTCATTTTGAAATAGAAGCTAAACTACCAACAAGCAAAAGATAAGGTACCTTCCTGTAAACATTTGAAAAGTGCAATAAATTCTGAAAAAAATAAACAAATGACACAAAACCTGGTAATCTTTTGGCCTAACCAATAGGGATATTGAAAGCAAGTTTTAATATCAATAAAGTGCATAGAATTGGGTTCCTCCCATTCCATTTAACAACTGAAATTTAATGAGATGAATGTATTTATTTGTTTATAAGATTTTTATATAGTTATATTCATCGAACACTTCTATATACTGATTTACACAAGGGGTTTTTGCTTTGTTGAACTTGTTTCCTCTCAAAGTACATACTTTTTTATGGATTTAAAAGATTTCATGTATTCTGAGGTATTTTATGAGGTGAGAATGCTACGGAACATTTGGGAATTAGCAGAAGACTACCAAATTTGTATTGCAAGTTAGTCCCGCAGATTGTTCAGTTTGTATTAAAAGAAAGACAGAATCTATACTGAGCAATCAAATCTATATTTTACGTCCTTAAAAAACCATTCCAATTGGAGAACGACAGAAATCACTCAGAAATCTGAATCCCTCAAAACAGTGGGCAGCATTAAAGAAATATTCTGCAAAGTGACTTTTTTGTTCTAGGGGAAACATTTCTAGGGAGAAATTCAGGGGAATTTCAGATTTGTTGTTAAGGAAAAGAAAGTTGACATTCTGAATAGAGAGGACCATTGGTTTGAAGGAGGGGTAAAAGAGGTAATCAAAACTGGCTAGATTGGTTCTAAAACAAACCGGAGTACTGTTTTCTACTTTTCAGGAGAACAGTTAAACACCGTGCAAATGTTTTGTTTTGTTTTTCCCATACATTCTTCTGTTTTTAGGGCTTTTAACTACCACCAGGGAGTCTGCATTCTGATTTTTTATAAAACAAACAAACAAACAAGAGAACACGGTACATTCAAATTAAGTCTATTCCTCCTCCTTTCACTCCTTCCTTTTCTTGTCCTCTCACCTTCCGCTTGGTGGGAGTGTTTGTTTAAGTTAATTTGCTTTACACTTTTCAACTGTGTTGTTGCTGTGAAGTTAGTGTGGAGAGAGGGGGAAGGAAGAAACTTTTCAGCTCACTGGAAGTGAAGGAACATCTGCTCCAGTCACAAGTGGATTGCTGTGGAGTTCAATAGGACAGAAGCTGACAATTAATCTGAAATGTCAGTATCGTAGGATGAAGTGGTAGTGCAGGTTTCTGGGGATAAAAAATGGTAGATTTCTTGGCCAAAGAGCACATATGCCTCTGTGATTTAAACAGCCACACAAAGAAGGAAACTGGAGGGTTGGCATCTCAAAAGAGTGTCTCCCCAAAATACTGCTTATCTTAGAGTTTAATCTGACATATATTGAGTTGGACTAGAATAGAGACCTGAAGTATTCCTTGCTAAGATTCAAAGTTAATGGATGGTCTAATTAAGCGCCTTACTTTAAGAAAAGGCAGAAATGATTTTTATCCTAATTTCTCCACTATAGATGCTACTCAATTTTATTCCCATCAGACATCATAGCCAGAAATTCAGGAGGAGTGAAAATACTGAATTGGACTAAAGACGCATTTTGAAAATGTGCTTGGAAAGTTGCTGAAGGAAACATTCTTTGATGCATCAAAGGTTGAATATATCAACCATTTCGGTCCATACGTGGCCCTTCTTGATATATTCCAGAGTGAGCCAGGCAGTAAACTTTGGTGTTTCCACAGACCATGGTGTTGCTGTGGCAAAGACTTGGAAACATAGAGAGGAAAAAAAGATTTGGAAGTTTCTAGAGCAGATCATGAAATAATTGCACGAAGCTGAAGACACCAGCCTGAAGATGACGAATGTGACTTCGTCGAAACGTCGCCAAGGTACTTTTAATTCTACGCGGGAGAAAACCCGAATAACTAAAGACCTGAATCTGATCTACTAATAGACAAGGAAAATTGGTACTAGATAAGAGTCAAGAGAATTCAAGGAAGCATGGGGCTTAAGTGTCTTGTGGGAATGAAACAACTCCAAACTGCTGGCATATTTGACCCTGCCTTCAGGCTCAGCCTGGTCATCTCCTACATCAAGCACCACGATAATAATATGAAGCTTTATAGAAGAAAGGATTTGCCATAATCAATTATCTCATAGTTCTGAATGGGTAACTGTCTTAATAGAATGTGGGAAGACTGTAGATGTGATATACATTTGATTTCAGAAAAAAAATATTTTTAAATACGTTCATATAATGTTGGTTGTCAAGCTACATACATGTGGAGAGTTGATGAATTGATAATCATCTTAGAGTTAAGTTGATACATACATAAAAATTACTAAGAGAGTGATAAGCAATGGTTTCCCATCAAGTTGGAGAGATACAGTATAAAACAGGGTGCCACAAAAAAAAAATCAGACTTGGGACTTCCATCCTTCAACAATTGGAAAGAAGCTTATTTATTTGCAGATGATGCAAATTTAGAATAGGTAACGCTCTGGGAGGCAGAAATAAAGTTTAATATGATCTTGACAGGTTAGGGAAATAGGCTGAAAATAATAATACAGTGAAACAGAGGCATGAACAACACTTTTCACTTAGAACATAATAATAAAAAACTAAATGCACAGTTGTGGGATAGGAGATCATTGGTTGGTGTTGGTTCTTGTAAAAAAGATCATAAAATAGTACCTCATCATTCGTGATCTTTAGAAAGTCCTTTAAAATGAAGATGCAAACAAACATTTTGTTTTGTCATCAGTATGTATTTTTGTGAAAGTAAATGTATATTATGATTTGATGATTTGATGGTTTAAAATAGTGTTATTTTTGTCTTATTTTTACATTACTACTATCTTTATTCTGGTTTATTGTACACTGCCAGGAATCCAGTGGGAAACAAAAACTAAATATAAGAAAGAAAGAAAGAAAGAAAGAAAGAAAGAAAGAAAGAAAGAAAGAAAGAAAGAAAGAAAGAAAGAAAGAAAGAAAGAAAGAAAGAAAGAAAGAAGCTGTATATACAGAGGTATAAATTCATAGGAATTAATTGACCAATTCTGCATTGGTCAGATTTTGTTTCTAGGGCTTTCTTCAATTCTGAATTTCAAAATTTAAGATGGATGCAAAGAAAATTGAACAGGTTCATAGAGGCAACTAACATCCATAAAAACTGAAGGACTTGTGTTTGTTTAGACATGAATAAGGGGAAATGAAAATAAATATGACAGTTCTCCTTTTCAAGTACCTAAAAGGATATCACACAGGAGAAAGTCAAGACTTCTTGCTTTTGATTTCAGAGTGGAAGAAATAGAAACATAGATTTAATTTATAAGAACCCAGTTGAATGTTAAGGGGAGGAGGAGGCACTGTCTGATAGAACAATGAAAAGAAGGTTTAAAAGAGAGATGTCTGGTTCAGTTTTAATGGTGGCTTTTAAGCAGCCTGGCCAGATTTCTGCCTGATAGGTCTCCTGCAACGAGCAAGGGTTGAACCCAATGACCTAAATAGTTCTCAAGGATTCTGAGATCCCAGTTTATAGACTTTCAGACAGATGTTGCAGTATTCCCCAAAGAACCTTTTTGAAGGGGTACACAGTCACAAACATCCAAGAAAATTAACTCGGCAGGTCATCTCTGAAGAAGATGCTATCTAAGGATGGCACATGTCTAGAAAACATGCTAAACATGCTTGTAAATTGTTTCCAAGACAAGATCTTGTCTGAAAGTAACAGAGAAAGGACAGTGTATGCCAAGTGTACCTTAACTATAGTTACGAAGCTAATGGAAGCTTGTCTCTTCAGAAAAAAAGGGTGCCTTGTGAGACGTAGGAAATAACTGATGGATAAATAAACGAATGCATTTTTCAAACCACAGATTTGGAAACGTTAACTTCCAAGAGACAAAAGGATCTGGTAATTAGACTCTCTGCTAAGCCAGGTAGTTAAAGGTCAGAATATAGGTGACAAAGATGTAAGTGTAGATATCGCAATATTTGTGGTGCAAAGAATGGTGAAGTTCTTTTACTTGGATTCTTGTATGATTTTATAGCTTTTTATATTCTAATCAATTTCTGACCCTTTTCTTTTCTTTTCTTTTCTTTTTTTTTCTGTAATGGAGAGAAAGGAATAGGGGGTGTTCAATCAGGCTAACATATTATGCTAGTATACCCAGAGGACCACTGGATGGCGGCCAAGAATTAGGATTTTGCTCTGTTGTTAGTACTACCATTTAGTGCAGTGGTCTTCAAACTTGGCAACTTTAAGACTTATGGACTTCAACTCCCAGAATTCCTCAGCTGGCTGAGGAATCCTGGGAGTTGAAGTCCACACACGTCTTAAAGTTGCCAAGTTTGAAGACCCCTGGTTTAGTGGTTGTGACAATTCTTGCTATCCAGATAAGTGGACATTTTTCACGTGGCTGGCCTTTATTTATTTAATTATACCGAACAATACTATTAAAGCAATAAGAGAGAAAAAAAGGGGGGGATTCAACAAAACAGTGTGTATGTGTTATGCGTGTATGTTTGTGTTTATGTCTCTCTCTGTGTAGGTGTTCTTGCCAAATTGTTTCAAGAAAGGATTATTGTATTTGAATGAAATCATCTGTACACAATTTATCTATATGTGATCCTAAGTTTCAACCAGTGGTGGGATTCAGCCAGTTCGCACCACTTCGGCAGAACCGGTAGCTAATTTTTTGTTGTCCAGGCCCAGAATGGACTTCCGGAAGTGGCATCCACCCAGAGAACTGGTTGTTCCCATATTTGAATCCCACCACTGGTTTCAACTAACATCAGAACCTTAAATGATGGTAACACTAAACTCCCCTAGGAAGGATATGACACTTAGACTTCAGACACACACAGGGTTTGGCAACAAGACTTGAGTCAAACTCAACTCTTGCTGATTAACAATTATATGGATATTTCCAGGTGGAGGGGTTTTTTTAGGTTTTTTTTATGTTTTTACAATACAGAAATAGCTTGCCATTGTCATTTTCTAGCCTGGAAACCTGGAATTTCTGTCTATTTTATCCAGCTTTAATGGGACCCATCCTTGCTTTGTTTCAGGATGGCAGTAAAATTGGATTCGCGCACTTGCTAGCTGTCTGGGAGAAATTATTAATAGCACTAACATTAACGTCTAAGAGTCCCTGCAGATTTTATTCCACCGGTTATTGTTGACTATAGGGGGTGATGCTCATCTCTGTTTCAAGGTCATTGAGCCAGCAGTGTCCAAGGACATTTCTGTGGTCATGTAGCCAGCATGATGTCACGGAACACTGTTACCTTCCCACCGAAGTGGTACCTATTTATCTACTCACATTTGTATGCTTTTGAAATGCTAGGTTGGCAGGAGCTGGGGCGACGATGGGAACTCACCCCATTGTGGGGACCTCAGGACTCACCACCACTTTCCAGCATCTTAACCACTGAGTCACTGTGCCACCTGTAAACAATATCTAAGTCAGAAAAAAACAAAAGTATATCCAAACAAGGAAAAAAGTTACCGGTAGAGAAATCTGAAAGATAAAGTGACCTCAAGTTGGACTCAACTTCTGCAACATCATGGGCAAACCAAGTTATCCTCAGGATTTGTACCAACTGCAGGCAACACAGCCTAGTTTTGAGATCAACTGAAGTTAATTAGGTGTTAGTAGGACCCTTTTGAAATAATGTGACAAGCAGGTACAGGAGTGGCCAAAATTGTGGAAACCTTTTGGGAAAAGTGTATTTTTGAGGTGTGATGGCTAATAACACCACTTTTTTTGGGAGTAGTACCATAACATTATATATCAATGGAAAGATATTTTAATCAAGAATGTAATGCAACAAAGTTTGTTCAATTATCTGTACTGTATTCTATGAAAGGTTATAGCCAAATAACCAGAAAAAGGAAGCATAACTTGCTTAGGTTGATATCAGGTAGCTTTCCTTCATCTGATTATAGCCAATGAGCATGAGTGTTTAGAGAGCCAACCAGGTGTCGTCTTGTTTTGGCAATGAGCCAATCAGATCACAGTAGGATTCAGTTATTGATGTCATGTATTGAAGCTGAGAGGAGGACGTTTGTCAGTGTGTTATGTGATCGCTATCAAGTTGGTTGGTTTTTTTGTGTTCTTTCATTTAGTGAGCTTGTAAAACATAATAAAATTAAAGTAATTGCGCAAAGAGTTGACTGGTTGCACAGAAAGCGATGTAAAATGGTATTATTAAGTGAACAAGGCTACAGTTATAAAGAAATTAGAAGAAAAATTGGTGGAAACTTAACTAAAGGTGGCATTTCTACTGTACACTTTTCCCAAAAGGTTTCCACAATTTTGGCCACTACTGTATGGGTTTAGAGAATTTTTTTTAAAAATGGTATGCCTTTTAAAAACATTACTTTAAAATTCTGTTAATTCTCAAGAAAAACAATGAACATATTAAGACAATGTGCATTTCGCAGGTGTTTGTATGTAGGTCTTTGGTCATTCGGGTTCTCTCCCGCGTAAAATTGGTTTTCCTTCTTTGTGTATCTTGGGGAGCCCATAGAGCTTAGGGCATCTGGATGATTTCTCTCTGGGAATGATTCTTTGCTGGATCTCTTCGCTGATGGGGGAGGCTTTTATTTTGGATCTAGTGGTTTTTTCCAGGTAGGTGGTGGGATCTGTGTTTAGGGGTTTGTATGTGGAGTCTTGGAGTAGGTTGGTTAATTTGG
>NW_015386407.1:1325864-1343707 GCF_001527695.2 Protobothrops mucrosquamatus
GGATGTGTTCATAACCACCGTGGCGTTGCCCTTGTCTGCTGGTAGGATTATTATGCTGGTGTCTTCTTTCAGGTTAAGTAGTGCTGTCTGTTCCTCTTTGGGTAAGTTGCTTTTAGGTGGCTTGCTGGTACAGAGGATGTTGGTGATTTCGAGTCTGATTCTGTTAGCATCGTCAGGGTTGATTTTGGTCAGGCTGGTTTCAACTCCGCATATAATGGTTTCAGTGGGGATGTGTTTGGGAGCGACTGCAAAGTTGAATCCTTTGGAAAGGACATTGGTTTCAGCTTTGGTGAGGATTTTACGCGGGAGAGAACCCGAATGACCAAAGACCTAATAAATACAGTGGTACCTTGGTACTCAACTGCTTTGAAACTCATTGAATTTGGTACTTAACACATTTTAATGTGAAAAATTTGTAAGTGTAATCATTATTTGTTTTGTATTCAACGCAGTGCTGGCTGCCATGTGACTCACTACATTATTCCTTATGGGAAAAATTTGTTTGGCACTTATCATTTTTGGGACTCATTGTGTCTCCTGGAACAAAATTAACGAGGAGTACTGAGGTACCACTGTACATATAAGTATGCGGTAACAGATGTGACGGACCTATAAATAAAATATTGCAGAACAATTGTAAAACACTAAATCACTGTAGATAAAACCTGTGTGAAGCAATTCTGAGCTTAGGAAAAGCAGAAGGCAAAGAAGGTTAAATGTGATGTATTATTTAAAAAAATAATAATCAAAAATCTAGAGGATAAATGATAAATCGCAACATTTCACTTTGTTGGTAGCGTTTGTTATTGATTCATTAATAATAGCTTCCTGTTCATTTTGTACCTGCTGTTTTGAGTGTCTACTGCTCTGAAATTATTATTGTTTATGTTATAATACCTTTTGCAGCTGTTGTTTTGGGTTTGCATGACTGTTTTGAAGGGTGGTGTATATATATTTTTCCCTAGGAAGTAGTCAATGCAATAAAAAGCTTCGAAGCTTTGTAAGCTTTTGTTTAAAGCATTTTCTCATTTATAATCTTTCTTAGAGAATAAACATTAGAAGAAGAGGCTGTTCCAGGTAGAAACTTGAAAGTAATCTTGGCAAGCTTGATGGAAATAAGAAGAAACGGTGAAAGACCAAATGGTAAGAGAAAAAGAAAGAACAACAATCTATTCCCCTTTGCTGAGGATAGAGATTGAAATTAACACTCCATTTCATCCCTTAAAAACCTATTTCTAATGATGGGTTTTTCGAAGATGAGAGTCTATCCCATAATAATAAAAAAAATTAGAGGAAAATATGGTCTCAGTTGACAAATATTTGTTTAAAATATTATCAGCCATAACAAAACATTTACTGGCATGGTTTCCAAATACATCCAATATCAGCGCTTCAGATGCTAGCTTCCTTTATTTTTTACAAAGAAGGTATCATAAGTCAAGTAATATTATTGTGGTTATTATAATCAATCTGTGTAGATAGATAAATAGATGAATAGTTATATGAATAGTTATTTATATGAATTGCATGAATAGATCCCTTCTCAAAAGAGTAAATGCAAAAGCAAATATCAGTCTATCAATGACTTGTGTTCTCCTGGCTACATAGTTTTTTTATCCATCTCAATACTAGTTTCATGAATAGGAAAATTATATTTCCCTTATTTCTTGCTTGTGGACTTTCTTTCTCTGGTCATTGCAAACTAGATTAAATGTTGATCAGTTCCAACAGATCTGTGGCATTATTGTACTGTTTTATTTACTAAATATTTGTTTAGGCATTGTTCTGGCTTCTTTCAATCAAAATTGACAGATTGTGAACTATCATAGTATCCTGGTGATGCTTGATAAGTCATATATAATTCCAGTTGGCTATTGATTATTTTATAGAAGCAGTTAGAAGTTATTTTTGAAATAACTTGGGGAAAACAAATTATCGGAGTTGGAGAAAAGAAGAGAAATTAGAATATGGAATGGGAAGCAAATGCATCCTGAAGAGCGTACAGTAATTCCTAATGGAGTACAGTTATTTCCACATGTATCTTGTCAGAGGTAAGGCTAGAAATATTTCCTTCTTTATACAGTAGTGGCCAAAATTGTGGAAACCTTTTGGGAAAAGTGTACAGTAGAAATGCCACCTTTGATTAAGTTTCCACCAATTTTTCTTCTAATTTCTTTATAACTGTAGCCTTGTTTACTTAATAATTCTATTTTACATCGCTTTCTGGGCAACCAGTCAACTCTTTGCACCATTAATTTAATTTTATTATGTTTACAAGCTCACTAAACGAAAGAACACAAAAAATAATCCAACCAACTTGATAGCGATCACATAACACACTGACAAATGTCCTCCTCTCAGCTTCAATACAGGACATCAATCACTGAATCCTACTGTGATCTGATTGGCTCATTGCCAAAACAAGATGATTGGCTCTCTAAACACTCATGTTCATTGGCTACAATCAGATGAAGGAAAGCTACCTGATATCAACCTAAGCAACTTGTGCTTCCTTTTTCTGGTTATTTGTCTATAGCTTTTCATAGAATACAGATAATTGAACAAACTTTGTTGCATTACATACTTGATTAAATTATCTTCCCATTGATATATAATTCTATGGTACTACTCCAAAAGAAAGTGGTGTTATTAGCCATCAAACCTCAAAAATACACTTTTCCCAAAAGGTTTCCACAATTTTGGCCACTACTGTACTTTTACTGAAAAGCCAAGGCTACATGTAAGAATCAAATGTGTTTTTGTTTCAACCTCAGAACATGCTGTGGTCCTTGAGGGGGAAAAAAGATAGATAGATAGATAGATAGATAGATAGATAGATAGATAGATAGATAGATAGATAGATAGATAGATAGATAGATAGATAGATAGATAGATAGATAGATAGATGAAAGATAATTTCAGTGTCATAATTTAGGTAAGAAAAAGCATTTAGTAAGTAATAAGTTCTACTTGTCTCCCAGATGTAGAAAGTTTGTGGAAAGTATTTTTAGACAAAAATCTTAAAATTAATATCCAGAAGAAACAATGAGAATGTAACTCTGATTTCATTCTTGACTCCTAGCATCCCCACAGACAGATTTCCTCCCTGACTATCTAGGCCTATCTTGGACATTCAGGTCTTCCAACCATGCAGTCTTTTGACAAAACCCCAGCCTGACTCTCCTTCCAAAAGAATTTCCCATTATGAGCTTGATCATTTCAGATGCAATCATGCTTTCCGTCAATTCACCCAGAAGAGATTCATACGTTTCTTATTCTCTGGATCTCTTTTTTCCATTTTGCCCTGAAAATTTAAACAACGGCAACAACCAGAGCAAATTGGCCATCGCCAACATCATCACCACCTCAGGTTCATCAATTTAGGCTGGGAGTATTCAAATCAAGGAACAAAATATTGTGTGTCAGTTTATGTTCTGGAGGAAACTGAATCAAAGGCCCAACTTGCTTAGACTGAATGCAGACTAGATTGAATGAAGAATGGTCACTTAAAGTCTCGAATTTAGCAGAAATGGCCAAGATTTCCGCTTATGTGAAGGATCACTCGCAAGAAAGATATATTTTGGTTTGGAGAAGATGGATAGATTATATTGAGCGTAAATATGGGACTAAAAAATATCATTTGGTTTTTGAGTGAATTTTAGAGTATTATTGTTGTATAAAGGTTAGAATATTTTATTTAGTACTATTTTTAATTATTAAGGTGATGTTATTATTATTGTTTTTAATAATTGTATATTGATTTAAAAGAGCGTTAAAGGAGGTTATAGATATGTTATTTTAATAGTTGATTAATGTTAATTAGAGTATGATTATGTTATTGTTAACCCTGTGATTGGCACTGGGAAGTGAGGGGGGAGGGAGGGGGTTGGAAGGGGGGGTTGGGGAAAGGGGGGGATTTATATTGTAAAATTTTATAAAATTTTCAATAAAAAAAAAGAAAAAGAAAGTCAGCAAGCTAAACCAGCAGAAGATTTCAGAATAAAATTCTTGGAGTTAAGAAGCAAAACACTCCATTGCCCAAAGAAGATTCCTCAAGTCAGAATGAATAGCTTAACTAAGTTCACTTTCAGTTCTTGTATGATTTCTCCATTAAATTGGTTTTTGACCTATTTCTGCTTTGCTTTATGTACTTATTTTTAATAAACGGTCAGAAATTTGTACCATGCTTTAGTTTAAGGTCATCCTAAGAAAGTAACTACTTGTCTGGCTGTTTTCTATTCTGTTCATAATGCTGGTGGGGGGGTATATTGAAATCATACATAATGTAATGTATTCTTTTGTTGGTTGTCTAATATATGCATTTTTACACTTTTTTAAAAAAAAAAAAAACTTGCAAACTATGTCAGAAAAATCTGAAAAGTGTGGGTTTCAGCATCCACTTTATGTTCAGGGTTAAGGGAGTGATAATTGTTTATGTCTGAATAAAAAAAAATGAAAATGCAATTTTATCCATAATCAGAAATAAAAAGTGTCCTGCTTTTTATCAAATCCACAATATTGCTACTGCAAAGGGGGGATTTTGTTTATTCTTTATTATTATTATTTCAATTGATTTCGAGTAAAATTTCCAGACACTTACATTCAAAGAAAATGGTCTAATGAACAATATAATTTTGTATCTTCTCAAGATGAGCTTGTTGATTCAGGGCCAACCTACACATAAAATAACATAACATCAAATGCATCTTTGTATTTAATGTGTAGGCTTTTAAAAACTCAGATAATACTAGCTGGGGGAGCTGATAATTATCCAGATCGCAACAGAGCTGGAAAAGAAATTATACCTTATAAGGTTTCATTGTGTCAAGCTCAATTACCAGTATTTATTTAGGTATTTTGGTAATAATAGATAATTAATATTCCATTGACTATTTCATGAGGTTCTTCTAACTTGGTTGAACTTGGATAGATAAACATATGAAGACAGGATGACTCTGGACAGCCCATTTCCCAAACTGTTGTTGTTGTTGTTGTTGTTGTTGTTGATGATGATGATGATGATGATGATGATGATGATGATGATGATGATGGTGATGATGGTGGGATGAACTGAATTGAGAAAGGGCAACACTATTTCTAGTTAAATTTAATTCTTAGTGACTATTCTTATTCATATTATTGCTCCCGACACAACATGTAAGCATTTGGAGTTTTTTTCCCCTTCTTCATACAAGCTTTTTGAGTCTTGGTTTTGTTTCCTATGCAAGTACTAACTAAGGGAAGCCTTCTTTGTATCACAGCTGGTGTTTTTTTTTGTTTGCTTTTACATTTATAGTTAACAAACATGTAAGTGTGAGTATGGAAATATGTGTGATACAAAGAATGGGAAAGTCCATGTGGTTCTCTTTAGATCAGAGAAATTCAATCTGCTGACTCATCTTTTACTCATCCCTTACTCCCTCCATCTTGTTATGTGTCACTTGCAATCTTGTGAAAACTCCAGCCCCAACTGAGATTTATCCGATGACCCTATTTTGTTCCACAAATAATTTACATGAACATAGTGGGAACACCTGGGCTGAGTAGGATGGTGTAAGGTTCTGAGTTTAAAACGAGAGCTATTTCTTCCACTGAGGAGTGCCATATGCTCCCCAGTTTGAAATGAGCAGATCCATCTGTCAAATCCCTTGCTTTATTTCTCCATATTTCATTTATGCTTTCTCCTGATTGAATGATCAGCTTGATTATTCAGCAATATGTCCAAATCTACCCCCCCTTTTTTTTCCTGAACTGGGGTCAACAAGCATAAAGACTTCCTTGAAAAAGACTGAAAATCAGAAATGTGGGTTGTTAGCAATTGTCCTATACCTAAAGCTTATGAAGAAACTCCAAAATCTAATAATTTCCTTGTTCCAATAAATATTTTCATGTCCTTTGATGGCTAAAAGCCTGCTGTAAATCACTTTTTGGTTGCAAAAAAAAATATCAGGAAAGAAAAACATTTATTTACATATCAAATTTGGAATCTGTGCATCTCATTCACAGAACAACTGGGAATAGAGCAAATAGATATGTATTTGTGCATATACGAGTCTGTAACAAGTTGCCCAGGTTGCGATATTTGAGTCATCCTGGTGTCCAGCTAGATAGGAGATAGGAGAAGGCAGATAAGTGGCCGTTCCCCCACTCCAAATACCACAGAAGAAGAAACTAAATATTTTTATGGAGAGAAATAAGTAGGGCGAAGAAGGTGCTTAAAATCCTCACCCCTTGCACACAAATCCTTGCTTATTTAAAACTTCTACCTTGCTATGTATATAAGCATCCAAGGTAGGGATGCTTGTAAGATTAAAGCAGAAGAGTACATAACAGTTAATTAATCATTATAGCACTATCAACATGAAAAGCAATGTGCTTAAACTTGGTTAACAGGTAAAAGCAAAGCATTTTGCTCAATTTCCTAAAACCTGGATCCCTTGTGTCAAATAATGTCACCTGATTGGAGCCTGGACTTATGTCTTCTCAGTGGAAGCCCCTACTTTATGGAATGTGATCTCCCCAAATATCCAAATGGTCCAACCCTGTTATCTTGGGTTTATATTTTGCAGTTCTTTCTTTCTTTCTTTCTTTCTTTCTTTCTTTCTTTCTTTCTTTCTTTCTTTCTTTCTTTCTTTCTTTCTCTCTCTCTCTCTCTCCCTCCCTCCCTCCCTTCCTTCCTTCCTTCCTTCCTTTCTTTCTTTCTTTTTTTTCTTTCTTTTTCTCTCCCCTTCCTTCCTTCCTTTCCCTTCCTTCCTCCCTCCCTCCCTCCCTTTCTTTCTTTCTTTCTTTCTTTCCTTCTTTCTTTCTTTCTTTCTTTCCTTTCTCCCTCCATCCCTCCCTCCATCCCTCCCTCCCTCTCTTCCTTCCTTCCTTCCTTTCATCCTTCCTTCCTTCCTTCCTTTTTGGAAATAAACTTTTTTAAAAATGAAAAATAATGTGAAGACAAAATGTTTTTTTCCCATTAGGAGATAGTGTTATATGCAAGTTATATTTCTGATTATGAAATACTTTTTCTTTAGTGTTTTTTTTTTTTTTTTTTTTTTTTTTTTTTTTTTTTTTTTTTTTTTTTTTTTTTTTTTTTTTTTTTTATTATTATTATTATTATTATTATTATTATTATTATTATTATTATTATTAATTTCTCTGTTTTTAGCATTTAGGCTTTCTGATCTGTCAGGGGGAAAAAAAGTGTTCAGACTCCCTTTAAATAAAGTAAGTTGGATTGTATGCTCTTAGGCCAAATAATTTAGAGAAAGATATGTAATTTGAGGGTATAATTCTCATTAAACACAAGTTTATGAAAGATTAAAAAGTATTCTTTACTTTGATCTGTGACAGGAAACGAGAAAGGATTTCTCAGCTTCCAGGGATTTTAGGTTTTGCTTAGGAGAATTTAACATTAACAGTAGATTAGTTTCGGCTGAATATTTTTTTAAAAAAAATAAATACATGAAATCAGGCAGGGAAGGTGTTAAGAGCATGCCTTTAGAAACCCTGGGAAAATAGATCTCCACTTTTTTTTAATTTTTATCTCAAATGCTTATTCCAGCATGTTTTGTCAGTTTGGTTTAATATCTGGCCTTCCAGGAATTTCCCTTTATTTCATCTTTACAATCAGTCCCTGGATAGGTTTTCCTGAGTAAGGCCATGTTGTTTTCTCAGGAACAGTAGGGAAAATAAAAAAGGTCTTCTGCAGTCACGACATAAGCCTAAGACTGAAAATCAGGCTTGTCAGACGCTATGTTTTTCCTATCCTGCTCTATGGAGTAGAGAGTGGGTCTCTGACAGAAGGCCACCTGAAGAGACTAGAAGCATTTGAAATGTGGATTTACAGGCAACTGTTACGTAGAAGCTGGGTTGACAAGATCAGAAATGAGGAGGTGATAAGCCGCCTGGGAAAGCCAAGGGAAATCATCAAAACAATTAAAAAACGAAAATTAGAATATTTTGGACATGTGATGCGACACCCAGAAAAATATGGCATACTCCATTTAATCCTCCAGGGAAAGATGGAAGGCAAACGAGGTCCAGGCAGAAGAAGAACATCATGGCTTCAAAATCTAAGGGACTGGTTTGGACAAAACTCAGCAGCACTTTTTCATGCGGCTGCTGATAAAAACAGGATCGCCAACATGGTCACTAAGGTCCGATAACGGATGTGGCACAAGAAGAAGAAGAAGTAGGGAGATGTCTTTGCTTTCTTTAGGAATTTTCTCTCAGTGGCCACTTATCTAATTCTGAGAGTTGAAGTACACAAGTCATAAAAGGGCCAGGTTTGAAGACCCCTGGGTTAGCAGAAGCAAAAAGCCACCGAGAGTCAGACATGACTTAAAACAACAACAATAAAAGATTTAATATAGCTGCACACCTCACAATAGTTACTGTAGGCAGTGTACGCATTTAAGGCACCATTTCACCATGTAAACCATGAAGTCAAAGGTTTAAACCAGTGATGGCGAACCTTTTAGAGACCGAGTGCCCAAACTGCAACCCAAAACCCACTTATGCATCGTTGAGTGCCAGGTGGGTGTGGCCCATTGGCTGGGCGTGGCCCATTGGCTGGGTGTGGCCCATTGGGTGGGCATGGCTGCGCTGATAACGGCAGACTGGGTGGGACTAAAAAGTTTAATCAATCAATTCCAACTTTGCAAGATCTTTTTTTTCCCCGTGAGAAGTTGAAATTGACTGATTGAACCTTTTTTTTTTTGCACACGGCGGCAAAGGCCTAAAGCGAAAAGGTTTTATAAAACCCAGCTGAAGGCCTAGGACTGGGGCGACGGCGCGTGTGCCCACAGAGAGGGCTCTGAGTGCCGCCTCTGGCACCCGTGCCATAGGTTCGCCACCACTGGTTTAAACAATAAAGCCAAATAATAAAATCATATTTACCAGCAGGACCTATCTAAACTCCTAGCCAGAACACACGGAGAAATAAGCAGCCATGTTAGCCAATTATGAATGGCTAACATTAATCGTCCACCATTAATTATCCGATCGATCTGATTGATTCCACTCTTTAAATGACTTATTTTTGGAAAGGTGCTTGTTTGTTTGAATATTCTCCCATTCGGATGTCACTGCTGCCCACGCAATTTGTATAAAAAAATTGTGTGGATGTCAATGGCTAAAGAATGACAACTATGCCTTGGCTCTTTAGAACACGATAAGACCAATCAGAATGAAAGTTACATAAATATTGTGGGGTGGGGAAGGAGGGAGAAAGAAAATGGAGACAAAATAGAATGATTAACTTCTTTCTACCTTTAAGAGCCAATACTTTAGCAAGTGAACAATACTGTTCCATATCCCAAAATACAACAAACGGAACACATTCATAAAAAGTGGAAAAAAACCCACATAATGTCTGGATGTAAAGGATTGTAGCTCTATCTAGGGATTTAATAATAATTTCATATCTGACTGTACGGCTTTCTTAAATCTATTATTTCAAGTTACATTCGATTCAGGTTTTCCATTCCTTTTTCAGCTTACAGAGTTCTGCCAGGTTTCGCAATGTGTGCGCTAAACTGTGATTGTACTATGTTATTAGCTCCCTACAGTGAGTTCAAAATGAAGTTTTCTAACATAGATTTGAATACCCTGGTTACAGTTCCACATGGATAGACCGAAACTCACATTTTTCTAATCAAACACCAAGGGCTTTAGAGAACAATACCGAATATGAAAACAAGTGGTCTTTAAACAAAATAAACTCTGCAGCAGTGGGGCATAAATGACTTTTTGCTGCAGAAAAGAGCTGATCATTAATCATTAAAGTTACCATTTTTCATTATTATTATTATTTTTTGGTAACAGACCCCAAAACTGTGAGTGGAACCTTTTAAAAAGAAGAAATGCACTGGTAGTTTTTCCCCACTGGTGGAAAGTTGCATACAAATGTCACCAACAAACAAAATTCCTTCTTACAGTTATATAAAATAAAATGTGTTTCGTCGTGTTACAGACAAAAAAAATGTTAATATTAAGTCACACATACATTGCACTATTTTTAAAGGAATTATTTTAAACTCTTTTTTAAAAAAACTCAAAGCTTTTTGAACTGACAGGATGTCATGCAAAACTAACTGATAGATTTATCTTCACATATATATTATTAGGAATGGTGATATTTTTGGGCTGGGAATGGTCAACTACTCTCCTTATAGATTTAGCTGCTTCATGCTGGCATTAAAAGACAACTATACCCAAAATAGTAACTGAAAATGGAAATTTGAAATTACTTTTGCTCTTAACAGGTGATATAAGTTGGCTGAACTTGTCTGATCAGTTTTGGTTAGATAGATGGCCACTGAGAGAAAATTCTTAAAGAAAGCAAAGACATCTCCCTATTGTTCTTGAGAAAACAACATGGGTGTGTTACTAGGAGTCAAATCTGTTTCAGATGAAATGTGCATATGCACATACAGATACACACACACACACACACACACACACACACACAACTGTAACAGCTGGACAACCACTCTGATACCACACCAGTTTGTTATCAAAACAAAAGACAAGTAGAAATTGTCCTTCTGGACCAGGGGTCTTCAAACTCGGCCCTTTTATGACTAGTGGACTTCAACTCCCAGAATTCCTCAGCCAGCATTCCTGGCTGAGGAATTCTGGGAGTTGAAGTCCATAAGTCATAAAAAGGCCAAGTTTGAAGACCCCCTGTTCTCGACCAACAAAGAGAACTTTATGTGCCATTATGTCATCTGAGTGGAAGAAAGATGCAGGAATTTCAAGCTTTGTTTCACTATGGATAGATTTGGTATTTGACATTCAACAAGCATTGAAGTTATTTTAAATAGCTTTTCTACAGTAAACCAACAGTCGTATCCAAGTCTTCATGACCTCATAGACCATAGTATGCCAGCCCCACCCTTGTCCTCCACCGTCTCCTGGAATTTGCCCAAATTCATGTTCATTGTATCAATAATACTATCTAACCATCTCAGCCCCTGCCATCCCCTTTTCCTTTTCCTTTCAATCTTTCTCAACCCCAGGGTCTTTTCCAATGAAGTCCTCTCTTCTAATTATGTGGCCAAAGTACTTGAGCTTCATCTCCAGTAATGTCATTCCAAAGAACAGTCAAAGTTGACTTCCTTTAGGATTGATTAATCTGATCTCCTTGCAGTACAAGGGACTTCAAAATTCTTCTCCAGCACCACACATTGAAAGCAACAATACACCTACTTATCAACATTTCTTGTATCTTCTAACATCTGTTGTTTCCACTCCAACACTTGTCTTTAAAGCCCAACTAAGTGTATGGCATAAGTATCCAGATAAAAGTGCCTGTGTTTTTGTATGTGTGTGTTTTCCATATCATCTTGTTCATGCCACTGATTATTCTTTGTACCCTGTTCCATAGATACTCCATCGTTTGAACTGGGGTAACTGTTGAGCAGAAATGGTTAACTATACACCAATCCTTGAAAAGAATTAGTTTGGTTGGAATAAGAGAAGAGTTTGAGGATCAGGTTTTAATAGGTGTGAAAATTATTACCAATTTGGGTATGCTGGTCAATCCTTATTGTTCTTCCGAGGAATCTTAAAGCCTGATTTATTCTTTGAGGTTTGATCTGAAGGTTTTTATTGACCTGATAAATGGAATTCATTTCACTTTGTTACCCATCTTGGTGTTTTTACTATTGCCTCTTATTAGCAATTGACTCTGCTTGTAATGTTACAATATTGACATTTCACTGTGTTGCAACCTTTCCTGAAATGCTTTTATTTTGCCTGTAAAAGTGGCTTCCAAACATTTTAAATATATTTTTTTTTTACTTTTTCTTTTATTATACCCTCTGAATGTTCCATTGGTGAAGGATTCAGAAATTAGTTCTAAAAAAACTCACCCTGACAGTATCAGCCAGATTTCAATGATTACAGCAAGATGAGTCATTGTAGCACATTGATTGATACTTATCATGTAAGCAAAATTTCAAGGCAGACCACTTGATTCTCTGAAAAGGGCCCTCTGCATGTGTACAATGTGTGATTTTAGCAACAGAAGGGTTGCTTAGCCCATTGATTGAATGAAGCACTCCTTAAAGCTCAACACAACCCAAACAGAAGGTAATAATGCAGATGGAAACGAAAGCATTTTTTTTACAAAGTTAAATAAATACACTGAACTGAAAAAGAAAGGTGTGGCCCTATCTGTTATCCTTTTCAAAATGTGTATTTTACTTATTCAAAATTATGATGGTTTGTCAAGTCTTCAGCTTATATCGTCATGATGGTGGTATTGATTTTGTTTCCATTTTTTTTAACCACACCCAAATTATATGTCACAGTCCAAAGTCAGTGTGTGTTTTTCATTTCCTACAGTTTTATAGGTGTGGAGAAATAATAGGAATAGTCTGGACCATATAATTTAGTCTCAGCTTTCAAAAGAAAAGCAACTGTATATCTCTTATTTCAGGCATGGTCTGCTTTTTTTTGCCAATGACAATATTTCCTTAAGGTGTCAGCACGGTAGCTGCAGTGAAGTCAGCAATGGGTAAATTTAGCACCAAAGATCTTGGAGGTCATCTAGTCCAACCCCCTGCTCAGACAGGAAACCCTATACCATTTCAGACAAATGGTTGTCCAGTCTCTTCTTAAAAACTTCCAGTGTTGGAGCACTCACAGTTTCTGGAGGCAGGGTGTTCCACTGGTTAATTGTTCTAATTGTCAGGAAATTTCTTCTCAGTTCTAGGTTGCTTCTCTCCTTGATTAGTTTTCTTGATTAATCTCCTTGATTAACCCTCCTTGCATTCCCATGATGCTCCTTTCACCTACTTCAATTTGTGAAAAGTGGATTTCTTTATATGTTCCAGATTTTCCATTTATTCAAATCTGCAATACCCCCCTCTCTCTTTCTCTCTCTCTCTTTCTCTCTTTGAGAGAGAGAGAGAGAGAGAGAGAGAGAGAGAGAGAGAGAGAGAGAGAGAGAGTCTCTCTCTCTCTCTCTCTCTCTCTCTCTCTCTCTCTCTCTCTCTCATAAAACCTTTGTTCCTTGCCCATACCAACTGACTGTGAGAAAGCCTAGCTAATGCTCACAAAAAAATCAAATGACTTCTTCAAGACCTTACATTGTCTACACAGGGAATGGTACAACTTGCTGCAGTCAGTTTACTGCAGCCAACTCACCATGGCCAACATCCCAAAGGCCAACTCATCAGAGGACAATTCAACCATTCAATTTAATTATTTAAAATAAGTAAAACATTATTTTAATTTTTTGTCATAAACCTTTCACTTTGTCCCTCCTTTGGCATCTTTTGTTTCATTATTCTATTTCACCATTTCTTCAATAATCGTGTAATTATTGTCCCCTGGCAAGTTGGGCACAGCAAGTTATCCCGTGGCAAGGTGACCATGGTGAGTTGGCTGCTGCAAGCTGACTCTGGAGAGTTGGTTGAAGCACGTTGTTCCAGACCCATCCACACATTCCTTAGTAGTGTGAGAAGATGAACCTAGAACCCTCTAGATAGTTTGACTAACAACCTCTGTACCAGTGGTGGCAAGCCTATGGCATGCGTGCCAGAGGCAGCACTCAGAGCCCTCTCTGAGTGCACCCATGCTGTTGCCCACGCCCTGCCTCCCCCATGACCCCCACCTCACCAGCAGCCCCACCAGAGGGGAGTCACCCCTGAGTGTGGCCCATGCGGAGCAGCGCAGCCAAGGACATGGCAGCCAGGCAGCAGGGACAAGACTCCGCCCTCGTGCCCATCACACACAGATGCTGCTGCAGGGCACAGGCAGAGGGTGTGGCTGCCATGGTGCTGCAGGTCTGCCTGGGTGATCTGCTGTGGTGGGCCGTGGAGGCAGTAGGTGGCCTTGCGGGCAGGCAGGAGGGGGGTTGGTGGAGCCAGGGGCAGAGCAGGGGTGAGTGGGAGGCAGGATAGGGGCACAGTGGGAGGCAGAGAGGGGGCGGAGAAGGAGCAGGGGCAGAGCGGATGGGGCATGTGGTGGGATGTGGGGCAGGGCATGGGGGGTGGTTTTGGGGCACTCAGTGTCTAAAATGTTCACTATCACTGCTCTATACCAGACATGTCAAACTCGTGACGTCACGTGACGTCACGTGACGTATCGGAACTTTTTCCCCATTGCTGGCAATGGGGTGGGTGCAGTTTCCTTGTAATGCATCTGGCCCCTGGCCAGCAGTTTGACACCCCTGTTCTATAACATTTTCCTCTTGCCAAAAATTGATTAGATTAATCCATCTGCAAACTAGACGGGTCTTGTGAAGTGTCTAAAACTGGGGGAATACCTGAACAAGGGGGCAGACCTATGCCAGCAAACTGAAATTAAGATGATAAAAATGCTGAATGTTAAATTACAGAAATTCAGGAGGACATATATTCAGATATGCTCAAGTTGCCTTTTTAAAAAGTCACAACATTATCTTTTCTTCGTACGCGTTTCCAATTTTAGCACTGTCCTTGCCATACGATTTGATAAAGGATAATGGAAAGCATCTCAGTTTGCAAATAAACATCTTTTGCTTGACTCCTTTTAAACAGGTTTCCAGCTAGTTCAGGTTTTGTGATGCTGGTGTTGTACTACGGAGATGTGAACACTAGAAAGGAAAGCAAGTTGGGGAAATGATTAAAGACAACCTTAAAATTCATTGTCTTTTGCACATAATAACCAGGGCTGGAGGCAGCATCTAACATTTTTGCAAATGCTTTAAATAACAAGCAGTTTTCAGGGGAAGTGTAAATCTTTACAGCTCAAAGTTCCTGTTGCAAATTTGTCAAACTTCAAAGCGTAATGATGAATACAATGCAACAGGAACTAGTCTTTGTGTTTTCTCTAGTTTTACATTTTGCACATCTGACTGTTTTAAGTTAAACGGCAAACAGAGTGAATTGGGCATAATGAATATTCCTTTAAAATACTGTATGTGCTGCGGTCTTGAGAAATTCCCTTCCTTTAAACATGTTAAACATAGTAAAGTATTTTCGACTCACTTATTTTTTTGTCCATTTTTTCCCCATTGTAGAAATACCATAATTTGGACAGAGTTACAAAATTTCAAATGCTACACTTGTACTACCATTAATTATGGCCTAGTCAGTAATTCCTTCATTCAGTGATATCAACCACAGGACTTCTATTCTGTGCAACTCCAAGGCATGTTGAAATAAATTGTGTTTAATGAACATGCATTTGAAACAATAAAGGAAGATGTAATATTTTTTTAGAATTCAGGACCGATTCCCGAATCTAGATTGGTTCTGAATTCTAGAAATATTATATAAAATTACATAAAAATATTCCGTAATATTTGTGTGTGTGTGTATATATATATTCTGTAATTAAATTTTGTAATAAAAATTACATAAAAATATTCTGATTGAATAGAAATAAGTCCTCACAACATAATAGCATTTATTTCTTGGTTGGTTGGTTATTTGCTATATTTCTATCCATTTTGAGCACTCCAGGTTGCTAAAGAAGAGGAAAAAAAGTGACACACATAATTATTTTTTTTAAATAAATGCAATTTTTTTGCATTGATGAAATAGTAGAGGAAAGATTTTGACAGTAAAGGCATCTTCAGAAGGCCTGTTCTGCCTACGTGATTACTAGATTTGTTTGTAAAAGGAGCAGAAATATTCATCCACTTCCAAATGCAGGTATGGTTAAATCTCTATCAGAAAAAAAAATAGTGTATAGATTGGCCAGCATCCATAACACCATCAATCTCCTTTCTTCCAAAGCTTTTTGCAAATTTACATCACATTTAAAAAGGTGTCAGACATACTGACTGAACATGATTACTCCTTATTTACTTATACAATGTATTTGCGACAAAGATTTGTATGCCACTTGATTGTTCAGACAACTGTTTCTAGCTGAAACTCAATACAGATTTGGACAAACCTGCCTATTTAGTTTTCTTTTGTATTGGTGGTTTTCAAGCACTCAGTCGCTCCGTGCCACTTTTTCCAATTATTATTTTTTAAACTGAATATAAAAAATGTACGCCAATTTTCATGTGGGTTTTTGAACCACATGGACCAGACAAATTCTTCTATGCTGTTTTTATAAAATACAAAGCTTTGTGCTAATGTCTCTTACAGTACCTATCTTTTCAAATTTTGCAACACGTCTGCATTGAGTTGGGGCACAATCTCTTTTACTGAATACTTCTTGGTAAGCACTTTTTTTTTTCAAATTGTAGAACCTTGTTTCAAATGACAGAAAGCATAAAAAAAAAAACCCAACCCTACAGGGCCACTCCATTCTGTCTTAAGAATGACTTCAAGAAACGGTGCACATTAAAACACATTTTCCACCAGGCCTAATATGAGACAATAACAAAAGGGGGAGGAAAAAAATCCCTCAGCTAGCATGCCCAAAAGATAATGAGAAGTATGGAAGTAATTGTCGCTTTAAGCGTTTGAGTTCCTGGTGTGTCTGTCATAGAAACTGCAAAGCCAGACTCTTAGATTGGATACAATACCTGTCATGGTGCATCTTTAAATGCCAGGTCCATTTCAATTCCTATCTACTAGGATTGGCCTCATCAAGTAACAGCCCCTAACTGTTCGTGCCCCATCTCAGAAGCTGCTCAGAAGTTCTTAATCACGGGATGAGAGGCCACCAGGCTAATCTTGAGAGCTTAAAAAATAAATAAATCCAGAAGACAATGGCAAGATAATTACGTACAGTATTTGGTTAAGACCCACAGTGCTGAATTTTAAGGAAGCTTTACATTTTATCCAGAAGATTAGTAGAGTCTGTAGTTAATGAACATACACGATAATTGTAAATTAGCTATATATATTTTTGATTTGGCTGCCCATATTTTATCTTCAGCTAAACAACAACATGAAAACACCCAAATGATGAAAGGGCGAAAAGATTGCGGATCGAAAATTATTGGCCTGCCCTTGCCTGAAGAACTTTCCAGTACATTATCTGTTTTCAAGGACCGCTTGTACTTTAATAATAAGGAAAGAATCTGACAATATGAGAAGCTCTGTATAAAAAGCCTTTTTGCAAGAAAGCAGAGAGAAAGATTTCAAGCCAACAATTAGATCTGAGAAAAGTGGCAGATGTGGCTCTGTTTCTCTGGCACTTTCCTCAGATTTGTTGGGATGTTGGGACATTTGCTAATCATTCAGAAAATAATTGCTGGGACCTGCACTTAAATATAGATGATCATTCACAAGGGAACATTGCTTTGATGTCTTGGGTAGAACTATGATGGAAGGAATTATGTACCCTGCCTCTTTCTTTTTATTTCCCTCATTTAAATGACAATCTTAACAGGACATTGTAGAAATCTAAGTTTGTTTGTTTGTTTGTTTGTTTGTTTGTTTATAACCTGCCTTCTTTATTATTATTATTATTATTATTATTATTATTATTATTATTATTATTATTATTATTATTATTATTTTACAAATAACTCAAGGCAGCAAACTTATCCAACACACCTTCCTTCCCCATAATCAACAACAGCCTTGTGAGGTGAACTGGGCTGAGAAATTGTATCTGAATCAAAGTCACCCAGATGGCTTTCCTGGCTAAAGCGGGACTGGAATTCATGGTCTCCCAATTTCACCTCTAATGCCTTTCACCATTAGAAACAAACTGGTTCTTAGAACTATAAATCATCTTGTGGGTTTATTTTGTCTTTTGTCTGTCTGAATTCCATTGTAACATCCCTCCTTTGTAGACCCACATTTCCATAAGTTGAAATTTGAAGTCTGGAGGGATATGTCTGCAGAGTTTTTTTCTTTATTAAGACTGTGTTTTTTTTCCCAATGCAAAGTTTTTCTGTCCTTCCTTCCTTCCTTTCCTCCCTCCCTCTTTCCTTCCTTCCTTCCTTC
>NW_015386407.1:1344425-1373284 GCF_001527695.2 Protobothrops mucrosquamatus
GAGAGAGAGAGAGAGAGAGAGAGAGAGAGAGAGAGAGAGAGAGAGAGAGAGAGAGAGAGAGAGAGACTATCACACTCCAAGTCTTGTGGAGATATGTTATGTTGCTTTATATGAAAATGCATACATTGCTCTTTTCGCATCAAGTGTGAAAACAAAGTACAAACAGTGCAATTATTGTTCCATTTAAGTTTCGAACACAGAGCATAGAATAATAGGGTTGGAAGGGATATTGGGGGGGGGGTCTTCTGGTCCAACCCACTGCCCATAGCAGGAGATCCTATACAATATATATATTTAAAGCTCCCTTTTTATAACTCTGTAATCGCTTAATTTAGGGTAGAGTCAAAGCGACTAGTTGGAGATGAGCATTTATAGGTCAGGTGCCCCTCCTGACACCACCTGGAGTTCACAGCATTTTTTTTCTTTGCGTCTTAGGAGAGGAACATCAACTGCTACCCAGAACTGAACTCTCAACCTTCTGAGTGGGAGGCGAGTGTCTTCACTACTAGGCCACCACATCAATCTAGTATTTATTATATAACATAGTACATAGTACTATGTACATATCTGCCACTATCTGAGATTGAACTCTCAAGCTTCTGAGAGGGAGGCAAGTGTCTTCACCACTAGGCCACCACACCACTCATATAATATATATATATGCAATATATTCAAAATTATATTCAATATGTCATATTTGCTTATTATTCATTTATTATATTAATCAATAAATGTATGGAATTAATACAATGCCAATGGTTTTTTCCCCCAGATAGGATTTATTTCAGTGTTGTTTGTTTAACTTATCATTTTGAATTGTAGGATGATGGCTTTTTTGTGATGTAACCCAGAGTTTCCCTAAGTCAATGGTTCTCAACCTATGGGTCGGGACCCCATTTGGGGTCGATCGACCATTTCATGGGGGTCACCAAGCAAGGCTGTCCGCCATTTTTTCCCCTTTTCCGGCGGGTGCCTTACCTCCCTTGGGCTGGGCCAGCTGGTGGTCGGCCTGCTCCATCTCTACCGCTTGCCAGCTACACCTCGGCCGGCGCAGGGGGCGGAACCATGCATGCGTGGCGCTCCTGGGCAGGGAAAGTCCTCGACTTACGACCGGTTGGGTAGTCCTTGACTTATGACCGGTTTAGTCCTCGACTTACGACCAGTTTAGTCCTCGACTTACGACCGGTTGGGGGTCACGGCATTAAAAAGGTTGAAAACCACTGCCCTAAGTAATATTGAAACATCTTATTTTGAAGATAACCTGAGCTGTTGGCTTTTTCTTATAGCTCTGAATATCTATTAATACATGAGTAAACTTGGCTATGATTCAAAGTATGCTCCTTCCATATCACTGTTTTCTCTCGTCTGTTTATACAGGCTATGTTGGTTTGCCTTGTTACCTTTCTCCTTCATTTTCTTTTCCACCCACTCTCTTATCTTGAAATCTTCTTTCCCATTTTCTCCTTTCACTATTTCCGAATTGTGTCAGCGTTCACCCTTTAAGCACAATATAAGTACCACATTAAAAGTCTATTACTGGTAATGGATTTAATGTAAAAGTGCAGATTACCCATAATTAATGGGAAAGTAATTCCATGTCTGATCCGATGTAACGGAGTCCCATTTTAATTTAAATACATTGTTCGTCTACCGAGACATCAAAAGGAATGCAATGTCTCCAGTGGCTTAGAAGTATATTCACTCCGTAAGAAACTGTTGGATCTTCACCCAGATCACCTTTGAAATTTGGCAGTAACTGCAGGACATGGCTGTAATCTGGCTTCTTGCTGACCCTTCGCTACACCAAAACAAGGGCAGATTGTAACTTAGATTTATTTCAGTTCAAAGAAGAGATATCCTGGAAGCTATCTCTCCAACAAGCCCTTTCATTTTCATTCTTGAGTTATGAGTCTGAGAACAGATCAAGGCATAATTAGGACAACCAGCCCTGCTATAACATGGTCATACCTGGCTATTGCAAGAAACACATAAATTATGGCTTTAGGGATGACTCTAAGATACGCAGTGTGCGTGACTTCTGCGAGTGAACAAAAACTTGATACAAAAATTCCACTGCAGCTTCTGGCCTTCTGGTTAATGTTCTCTCATCCTGATTCTCTGAGGATCCATTCTTGGAGAGAAAGGGGGAAAAAAACAAACAACCCTTCATACTTCTTTCTCTGTAAGAAGAGGATTGCTTAGGCAATGTGAGGCCAGCTAAGAGACATGAAACATAGGATTTTGTGCAGCTATTCAAGACACTTGGAAAGCCTGATTTTTTTTCTTTGCAACATTTCTTTTCCTTTTATACTAGAAAAAAGGAATGTCTATTGATTGTATTATTCTCTAAATGATGCAACCCAATCAGAGTCCCTGTAACACAGGGTAGATATTTCTCAACCTTGGCAACTGGAAGATGTGGGGACTTCAGCTCCCAAAATTCATGCTGGCTGGGGCATTCTCGGAATTGAAATCCACTCATCTTCAGGTTGCCATGGTTGAGAAATATTGTTCTAGACCAGGGGTAGACAACCTTGGTTTTTTTATGACTCGTGGACTTCAACTCCCAGAATTCCTGAGCCAGCATGGCTCAGCTTGGAAACCTCTCCCTTTTCCCTCAGCATGGCTGGCTCAGGAATTCTGGGAGTTGAAGTCCACAAGTTGTAAAAGAGCCAAGGTTGCCTACCCCTGTTCCAGACAGACAGTTATATAAGTAACATCCTCTTTCTTAGAAATATCCACAATATACACATGTCACAGATGCCAGAAGGAGAATGACATCTAATATGTGATGTCAGAGAGATGGTCTCCATGCTCTCTTACTCAAGAGAGGATAGATATATCTATGCAATAGCAAAAGAGCAATTAATATGGCCACATCGTAGTATTACTCCAGCTTGAAAAATACAACCCTTGGCCTTTGGTTTATGTCAGTGTATGGAAGAGAACAAAAAGATAACTATGAAACCATGTGCTGTAATTCAACCAGAGTTTTCATTTCACTTGGATTACCTGCAACTCCTGATTGAGGTTTCCAGCAACAAGTTCTGAGATAAGATTTAGGGGGGGGGGGGAAGTATGGATGAATTATCCAAGTTGATCTCTCCCCAAAAATCTGTCAGGCAATGATGCAATAAAAAAATGTCTAGAGTTCAAGCATAAAAACATAACACAAGTAACCAGTTCAAGGGCTAAATAACAGAAGAGATGCTCAAGAAATCATGGGTGATATAGCTCTTCAAATTCAGAGGCTCCAAGAACCAACATTGCTGACACTCCATTCCTGGCCAATCTCAACCAAAAACTTCTAAAGACGAAATGTGCTACCCCATTGTCCCAAGCTCATTCTGAGGATATAGGACTATGCAGGAGGAGCTTCTGGCTTTCAAGAACACTACTATTCCTACGTCACTGTTTCTTAAAATCTGGACTTCTCTGTTTCTCTGTTCTTTGCTTTAACTATATGCCACCATCTTAGGGGGCTCCTGTTTTACAATGAGACTTGATTTTGCGTGAATTCTGGACTAGTTCATGAGAACCAGCATCTTCCATTGCCTTGTCATTCTGCTTCTCCTATTGATTGATGAAAATTTCTCCTGAAGTATCTCAACATTTTTTCCTTACTATTGTCACCTCTTCAATGGCTACCCAATGTTCTGAGTACCACCTCCGTAGATAGCAGATCTTAGTTTGTATCTTCTTCAAAAATGATTTTGAAGTAGCACCTCACTGCTCTTCATTAAAGCAGCCTATTGCTTTTTTTCCTCAAGCTTCTATGGACACCTGTTGTTGTGTAACTCAACTCGTTAACTTTAATGAGTGTCTTTTTAAAGCAGCAGCATTTTTCCCCCCAGAATCACACAAAAGTCAGGTTATTTTCAGCAAGGTTCTCTATTTTTGTACTCGCAGGAGGCATAATGCAGTTCATCCAAATTACTTTTTTTTAAGTATGCCCTGCCCTGACAAACACCTGTCAGTGTGCAAATGCAGTGAGTTCTCTCTCTATAAATAAAATATTCCAAAGAAACTTCCTATGTCACAGGGACAGATTTTTCTTCCTTCAGTTTGAGTCAGCGTATAAAACATTATTTAAACCTCCTGAATAAATGCATCAGAATTTTTACCGTTATCTTATTTTAACTATATGTTGCATTTATTCTGTCTCAGGAAAAAAAAAAAAAAACCCAACCACCACCATTATCTCTTTAGCTTTGCAAACAGCACATGTATAGTCATGGACGTGCAGTTATAAATCCAAAGCACACAAGCAATGTCGGCACAAAGAAGTGAAAATCTGTCTGGCAGTTATGTTCTTTTGCCTTAAGATTGAATTCTAAAGTCCTTGTTAACTGCACTGGCTATAAATTATTAATGTTAGAATTAATAGAGATTTGTTGCCAAGAGAAGAACAGAATAAAATGGTTTATATTGCAGTCATTTGCACTCGGATATTTATTCTCAATGCGCCATCTATTTTTAGGTAGCACCATTGGCCATGCCGCCTACTCATGGTCTTGGAGAGCATAGTTTTTTTTTTCTTTTTCTGCGTTGTCTCAATCCATTCTCTTGGACGGTTTTATATTTTTGCAATGATTATGCCCCATAATTATGCATTATGTGCAGTTAGCATTAGCAAGATATTCTACTCTAATGGTTCTACAACACATTCACATGAATACGCAAATGGAACCAGGGGTACAAAATTGCACGGAAGCGAAAGTTGGAAATGAATTGACATTTTGGTCACGAAAGCATCGAAGAACAGTTTTTGGGTTTTTTTTATGGTTTAATGGCAAGAAGATTTCTGTGTCACCCAAGGGAGGGTCCCATCAATCTAAGCAAAGGGAGTTGATTGAAATTGGGCATAAAGAACTGTTTGGTATGCTGTTGTGAGCTTTCTCCGATGCAGGCGGTCCTATCACGGTAACCCGGCACAAAATTGCTGCCATTTATTATGCATAGAAAGTGCCTGGATTGCAACTGAGGAGAAGCATCCATAGGACAGCTAGTCCTGTCAGAAATATGATACGTCAATGACAAAAGCTTAATTACACCATTAATTAATAGGACAATTTTCAGACTCCCTTCCAATGCAGCTCAATACTCATTAGTGCCACTTTGAATAATTTCTCCCAGGGTGCATTACTCCACAAAGTCTATTTTAAGGGAAATGTAAGGACGTAAATAATAATCTGCATTAATGAAACAAAACATACATTCCTTCAAATTACCTTTTCCCCTTTCATTTTTCTTTTTTTTAAAAAAAAAGTCTGACTTATAGTTGCTGAAGCATTGGGAGACATTTCTATCCAAAATCATTACTTAGCACCCTAAGAGAATGTTGCAAAGATCTGAAATGTAAGTTGGCCTTTTTGAACACAAAGTCATGGAAATCATTTTGCTTAAGGCAGCGGTCCCCAACTTTTGCAGCTTGGTGGTCTGGCTGGGGGGGGAGGAGAGGGGAACCGGGCCACATGAGCAGCGAGCTGGTGTGCAAGCATGAGTGCGCAACTTGACTTGTGCAAACGGCAGCTTGACTTGTGCAAGTTGAGCTGTGTGCACGTACATGCTAGGCCACCACTCACGTGGCCCAGTTACGAATAGACCACAGCCCGATAGTGGTTTGTCATCCATAGGTTGAGGACCCCTGACTTAAGGAACAATATAGATGTCTGATTTAATAGGTTTTCTTTCAATGTTTATCCTATAACAATATGCAAAATAGTTGTGTTTGTTTTTTTTTAAAAAAATCACATCCAGGAATCCAAAACTATTTCAAGGCTTATATTTAATAGCCATCCCCATTGTACCTGCAAGATTCTGCTTTAAAAAATGCCAGGGCAATGAAGTAATTCACCTGGGTAGATTTAGCAGGGAATAAGTTCTTTGAAAGGTAAACAAAAATATGACTTATTGGCATTACTGGAACGTGAAACCTTCTTGTTTATTTACTTCCATTTCATTATTTGTTTTTGCTCCTCCATTCTTCATATATTTAGTGGCTTCCAAAAGCTTTGATACATAAGCAAACTTCTGGAGCTATCTGCCATGTCTTTTAAAAAACCAAGGAGACCCTGGATGGCTCAAATGTACATAATGCAAGCTGATCTTCTACTCTGCACAAAGATTTGGCTCATTGGTACAACTTATTTCTTATGGGCTTCAGAATACCAATGAACCGCCCAGAGTGAGACACCAAGAGTTGATATTTAGCATACATTTCTCACAGTGTATATTTAATCCTTTAACACACCTCCACAAATCATTGGCTCCAGACAGAGAATTATACACCCCAGGTATTCCAAGGGGATAGTGGTTCTACACAAGGACATTTCAAAGGATTTGCAATTATTCAGAAACTTTCTTCACTCTTCTTTACAAAGGAACAATGTCTAAACCACTGATGTTTGAATCCTCCTTCCCACCAATTTGTAATTCAGGCTTAATTCCATCTGGGATGTGGAATTGGGCCCAGTCACCCTGCAAGATGACCCTTCAAATATAGGGTAATAAATTTGTAGGACTCTAAAACAGAGCACGTGTTTCTGCTAATATCATGCTGGGAATAAGGAATAGGAGGACATTATGTAATGTCTGCAGCTTATTACAGAATATTAATGGGTTACATAGACCTGCTATTTTCAGATAGGTACATAAGAAGGTGGATGCAGATATTCTTAGTTGTATAAACATAAAGAACCATATGAAATATGAAGATAATGGATGATAGACCTACTTGTCTAATTTTACAAAGCAAAACCAAGTTGGTGGTTGTTAAAACTTGAAAGGCAGATCAATAGAAGTTAGGTAGAAAAACAGAGGGGGGAAAAATTAGAATGTTTTTGAACCATTTCCATATTCTTGCCAAGAAAATCACATGGACACGAGCACAAAATCACCAAGAAGGGCACTTTATCCAGAAGATGAATAAGTAAAGTTATTATTTCAAGAAGAAATAAATTATAGTTTGTATGGCAAGGTCTTGTAGGTACACTGAAGAAGATCAACCCAAACCAGGTTTATTTTGTTTCATAATGTCCATTCCACTGACTCCATTGTTGATGACTGATCACCAGTATTAATTGCATGATGATAAACTTGATTTTAACCATAATTAACCACATAGATTCTGAGGATACTAAACCATCTTAATGCAGATGGTCAAGAAAGGGGAAATCCCATTTGCATTTTCTCCATTGGTTCTATTATATAAATCAAAAGTTATAGCTAAGCAAATAGCTAAACAAGAGCCATGATGGGACAGTGGTTGGAATGCAGTATTGCAGGCTAACTCTGCCAACTGCCAGCAGTTCTATCCTGACCGGCTCAAGGTTGACTCAGCCTTCCATCCTTCCAAGATTGGTAAAATGAGGACCCAGATTGTTGGGGGCAACACGCTGACTCTGTAAACTGCTTAGAGAGGGCTGTAAAGCACTGTGAAGCGGTATATAAGTGCTATTGCTATCCTTCCTTCCTTCCTTCCTTCCTTCCTTCCTTCCTTCCTTCCTTCCTTCCTTCCTTCCTTCCTTCCTTCCTTCCTTTCCTTTCCTTTCCTTTCCTTTCCTTCCTTCCCAGTGGTTGGAATGCAGTATTGCAGGCTAACTCTGCCGACTGCCAGCAGTTCTATCCTGACCGGCTCAAGGTTGACTCAGCCTTCCATTCTTCTGAGGTCAGTAAAATGAAGACCCATATTGTTGAGGGCAATGTACTAACTCTGTAAACCACTTAGAGAGGGCTGCAAAGCATGATGAAGTGGTATGTAAGTCTAAGCGTTCTTGCTATTGCTAATACTAAGCAATTATGAATGGGAGAAAGACAGAAGAAAGCACAGCCACTGGTCATATCAGAGAGAGAGTTCATCCTTTATATATAAAAAGTACAAATTAACATGATAGAAAGGAGGTACAGTAAGTGGATCACCAATGTCAAATGAAAATAATTGCTTCTTCCATAGCATCAGCGGTGGGATTCAAATAGGTGAACAACTGGTTCTCTGTGTGGTTGCCACTTCTGGAAGTCCATTCTGGGCCTGGACAACAAAAAATTAGCTACCGGTTCTTCTGAAGTGATGCGAACCGGCTGAATCCCACCACTGCCTAGCATAGTATCTGCTATTACATGTTTGGGAATTTGAATTTGATCAGAAAGGATGAAAAATAACAATGTCTTAGAACCAAAATCCTCTTGGTTATACAGAAGAGTAAGTTTTGCTATAGCTACCTTCCACTGAATCAGATGTGTGGCTTCTTTCTGGGATATGAGAGTTTGGAGGAAATTGGGCACTCTCTCAAATATGCTTTTTTTTTAAAGGCAACTGGACTGTTGTTGTTTTTTTTCCCCTTGAGGAAGAAGAATAGAACATTTCCCTTCTCATCTTAAGAAGCTTCATCAGTTCTGATGGCAGGGGAGGGGGAATGGAAGGATAGGTGCTGATAATTGAGACTGGAGGATGGGGGAATGGAAAGATAGCTTCTGATAGGATGATTGGATGGTCCCCAAGTGGCCTCAACAGCTCTCAGAGAGTGCTAACGAGCAGATGACTGCAAAGAAACACATTCTTTCCATTCCCCTTTCCCATCCTTTCATTCCATCTCCCTACCATCCCATCTCAATTGTCAGTACCTCTCTTTCCATCAGAACTGATGAAGCTTCTTGTATGTTTTCTTCTTCTTCCTCAAGGAAAAAAAAGCAGTCCAGTTGTCTTTTGATAAAAAAATGTGCCTTTGAGAGACAACTATGACCTGGATGAATGAGAATCTCCACAGACAAATTGGCCACTGATTTACCATTATTGTAGAACAGGGGCAACTTTAAGACTTGTGGACTTCAACTTCCAGAATTCCTCAGCCAGCCAGAGTTGAAGTCCACAAGTCTTAAAGTTGCCAAGTTTGACGACCCCTATTTGTAGAAGAATAACAATGAAGCTTTGATTCCAGGACACAGTACATTTGGAGGAAGAACCGTAAAGGTGAATTTTAGGGAAAATAATGGAGAACTTCCTATTTACATTGGGGGGTGGGAATATTAGAAAAAGAAAACTTGAAGGTATACTGCTTAAGGGAAAAAAATAATATATTTAAGAAAATGTCTTTTCCAATTTTGAAGGCGGTGGGAGAAAATGCCTCAAATGCATGGGGTTATGTTAATTCAGTGTTTTTCCTCTTTATCATTCTAGTTGTATTATTAATTTTAAAGATGTTTGAATTAATTTATTGGCAAGATGGTGATTTAAATTCACACAGGAAGAACGTATTTATTCACTTCTCTGATGTATCCTTTATCTCCATTTACATGACCTTTTCCCATGGACTTCCTATCACATTTGTTGCTCAGTGGAACAACAAAACATTAACAAAATAACAAAGATAATGGCTTTTTGACTGTGTTAAAGTGTGTTAAGCTAAATCATCATCTAATTGGGCTCATTATGAGTGTATCAGCCAACCTTTTCCCCCGAAACTTTACACCATTATTTTTACAATGAGTATATCTAAAAAACAACAACAACAACCTGTGTGCTTGAATCAAGCTTGACTTCTTTTTTAATATTTTTTTATGAAGAGTTCTACAAAAAATGTAAAAACACTAACACAAATTAATAAAGAGGGAAAAAAACAGAAAAGAGAGACAAAAATACAAAAGGGCAGAAAGGAAAAAAAAGAAAAAGAAGCTTCTGATTTTCTTTGCAGGAAATATAAATACAATTACAAAATTCTCTCTTATTCTATGATTAATCAAGCTTCACTTCTGATTAGCATATGGACACTTCTGTATCATCTAGAGCACGGGTCCCCCAACCCCTGGTCTGTGGACCGGTATGGGGCCATGGCATGCCAGCAACTGATCTGCACAAACAAACAAAGCCCCATCTGCAGAATGCAGACAACACACAAAACTACGCACCCTCCGGTCCACGGAAAAACCTCTCTCCAAGGAACCGGTCCCTGATGCCCCAAAGGTTGGGGACCTCTGTTCTAGAGGTTCACCCCTGCTTTATTCTGGCTTTTCATTTTCATTTCCCTTCTAATCTACAGCCTGGAATTGCCTCTCATATCCAACATGAATATGTACAAGAGCCAAGCCTGGTCCTCTTTTGATCTCAAAGAAGAATGGCTGAGTTCTGAAACCGCACAAAACTAAAAAAGAGATATCAAAGAAGCCCACGGAAGTTGATTTATCCTGGCACTTACAATAATGAGGAAACACCTATACAGATTAGACAGGAAAATTTCTCTTTGCCAGTCATAGCCAATTTTAAGAAGATATTCCATTTTTTGATCTCTTTATTCATTTTGCTAGAAATCTCAACTTATGGGTTGATGTTAGGGAAAGAAATGAAATCAGATGTGACAGTTCCTCCAACGATCAAAGAATGCCTTCTCCTCTAAATATATAAGGTTAAGGGATGGTTTGACCATAATGGAAAGGCCAAATGGAATTTCTCTTGAGGCTTTGATTATTAGGCTATCTTTAATTAAATTGTAGACTACATTTTCAGATGCTGCAGTCTGGGTTCCAAATTTCCACACATATCTTTCCCTTGAATTAATTTTCCAAAGGCTGGTTCAAGAATTCTGATTAAATTACTCCTTTCTTTAAAACGCACCCACACCCATAGATAATAAATACAGTTAAAATGTTTAAAGTGCAATCTAAAACGCATTGCAATAAAACAAAACGAACAATAACATCCTTCACAGAGTTTAGTTCGGCTGAGAATTTCAAAATGTAATTGAGCGGAGGTGTCATCACTTGTTTTGAAATACAACTTTTTTTTTATAAAGCGGCAACCATGTACGGTGGATTTAGAAGTGAATTTCAATTATCTATTCTGTTTATGCAAACACCATAACCATCCCCCAAAAAGCTAAACTTGAAATATTGCTGCTGGTTGGGAAGATGCTTGCCCCTCCTTCTCTCATTTGTATTACAAAACACGGGGTAATACTATATTATTTTACCCATTTTCAAACATGTATTCAAATCATTGAATAGAACTGCATGTTTTATGCACAGTGGGGTGTTAGAAAGCATTAAAAGAGGAGTTAAACTGATGGTCTTATTACTGTACAGAAATGAAACCCAGTGATTACTAAGAAGTATTCTTGTTAGCTCTGTTTTTGGTCCTAGCTATAAGCAACAATGACAAAGAGCCATGTTTGCCTTATTAATACTTCACTATTAATACATCAGATTTATCTAAGTCTCAGGTGACCTGACACTCCAGATTTCAAAACGGACCTCGCAGGCTTCCACAGTATTATGATATTAGCTTTCTTCTGACACATCTAATTACAGGAAAACTGCTCCATTGAGAGAGAGTGGGATTCCTCTTGGTATTCCCCAGTTTATGAGAAGTCAGAGTGATTACAGAGAATATGCCCCAACAGTGCATTATAATAGCGCTACAGTTGACATTGTTTTTAAGAGCTGATCCCTTCTTTAAAACTTGAATGTTATTGACAAATCCTTGAAGAAGATCAAAGGGTTCTGCTTTGCTTCTGCAGACTACGAAAGTAAACTCTAGCCTTACAAACAATGCTGGGGAAAAAAACGTGCCATAGTGATTTCTGCAACGTGAAATGGCAAGCTAGGAAGCAGAATTTCTCAAGGGTATGTTTGAAGCAGAGATCAAGACACAAGTGCACTGAAGCACCAAGTAGTTTATTGTCAGTAGCAGAGAGAGATTAGAAAAACCTAAAGAGGGATGGAGATATGAAGCCTCTTTATAGATTTATGCAAGTTATTCTTTTATATGTCTGGTGATGGTCAAAGCTACAGAAAGTTATTAGTCATGCCGTATGGATATGGTAGTCAATGTGATTGGTAAGGTTGGGTTAATTCAAAAGCCTACTGCGGTGTGTAATAAGACATATTAGCCCAGCCTCTACATTAGAACACTGACTTCTCAGTTCTTATGATTAATTATAGATCACTGGGTATCCATTCCTGTGGTTAACTCTTTCCTGTAGCTGGTTATATTTGGTGCCCCAAACAATTCCTAGACTTCTTGACTGAGTCAGCTATACTGTTTAAACAAAGAGCAGGCATGGATTTATATACTAAGTCAAACCTTCAAATGTTCACTTTGGTTAGGTCAGCCTTTTGCATCTGATCCCTGCCAGAAATCTTGGATTATATGCTTGATAAACAAAGAGTCAGGGCAATGTCAACTTCTACCAGCTTTGCTAAAACCTTCCTATAGCATAAGAAACTACTAAAGTGCTATTCTTGATTTTCAATTTTCCTTGGAAGGGCGATAAGAAATGGAAAACCTGAATTCTTCACATGAAACTTGCTTTATATATATAAACTTTATATATATAAAGAATCGGTGAAGATCCATCTGCTCCATCCTGCACAGGAAGAGGCTATCCTGTAATTTGAAACTGGATTTGAAGAAATGGTGTTGGTATCTGCGGGGGTCTTATTTTTCTTGATCATTTAATACTTATATGCTGAAGATGTATATATACAGTATGTGATTATATTGTTAGCTTTTGGGAATGGATGGAATGCCAGCAAAATGAATCAGTGAATCGGTCCCATTGATTTCCCTCTTCTGTTGTGATTATTCCCTCACTGAAACTAAGAATGCATATCTTTCATGCTATTAAATTCAGATTCAGGAAATATTTTTAAATTAGCTTTGCTACTCTAGTCCCCGTCAGTGTTTTGGATCCAGATATTTGAACGTCCCTCATTTTTTTAATAGGTCAGTCTTTTTTATTAAGCCATGTAATCAAAAGCACAAATCCAAACCAAATCAAATTCTACTCTGCTGGTTTCATTTTATTGCTCGGGCTTGCTATTCACATTGAATGAGGAGGGATTGCTAATCCTTTGTGGAAAGAACAGAATTACTAACACAGTTAAGTACTACTTGACATGTTAAGTACTTTCCTTCTGAATACAGAAATTAAGCAGTATAGGAGAAATAGTGTTCCTTCCCCCCCACCCCCCCAGTTCTTCCTTTTCCTTATTTGCCCCAGAAATGATAATAATTAAAAAAAAAAATAGGTCCCTTTAATATTTCTTCTACAATTTCTTCATCTCTTGCTTTATGACATCATGCTCTGACTCCTGGTCACCTGAATCTTCAGCTTTCTTTATTTAGCACTATTTAGCAAATTATTTTATTACTTAAGAAAATATACACACAGAGAAGATGTCTGAGAATCAGACTGGTATGATCATCATGGTGGTGGACAGGAAATTGCAAGCAGAGATCTATAACTGTCCTAGTCCTCTTTTAGACATGGAAGCAGAAGTGTGACTCTCTCAAAAAGCACACACTTAATCTGATCATTTTTATGAAAAAAATAAAATTTGGGAGAATAGGTATCTACATCTCCTTGAGTTGACAAAACATTTTTTCCCCAAAAAAAGTTCTGAGTGATGCTTCTTGGGTGAGAAACAAAACGTCTTCAAGGAAAAACAAAATCCAATTGCCTTTTGGAAAAGCATCTTTGGGACAGCCATGACCTGGATGACTGAGAATCTCCACAGACATAAAGATAGGATTAAAATTTAATAATGAATAAATAAATGTATCTCTTGGTTGATTTGAAGACTAAACTAAGAAAGTAAAACAACAACAACAACAACCTGAAGAATGAAAAGTTACTTAGAAAAGTATGGTTATATGCACATAATCATCCAAGTCAGACATTCTTCTAAATATATTCATTGAGCTGGACTCAAATTAGACTTTAATCTCATTTTAATGTTTGACTGACATAAAGTAATTCAAAATACTCTAAGGAGACGGAAGGGACATATCAAAGAATTCTGAAGTACAAATTAATTAATCTGAAATCAAGCTCTGGTGCTCAGATCTTATAATTAAACGTACAAGCCAAGAAACTCATTTCTTGAAAGGAAAATCAGTTGTGCAAATGTTGATAATTGGGATTTTAAACTGCTCAACCTAAAAGCAGAGGTCACACTTCTAAATAACGTTGCCCATAAGATGAATAATTTAAGAGACTTTAGTGTTAAGTTACAGCAATAACAATTAAAAGACAAAATCCAAGTGCAAGACCTCCATAAAGCTGTAAAAATGATACACCGCTGAGCAAAAGACATTTAACAACCTAATCACTGGAGAGCCTTTTTTTGTTTAAAGTTACAATCCTTTGTGTGTTTATATGGGATTGTTCAAAATGCATTTTGCTTTCTTCTACCGAGGGCAATAGAAAAAAGGAAAGATGGTGGATGAAAATTAAAGACATCAAAGAAACCACAGGGCAGATCTGGGGACAAGAATTTGTCCAGGAAAAGAATCAGAAATGATCTTCACTTACAGGCTACCAATTAATTAACTAATTGACTTTTTAGGTGTGTTTGTGTGTCTGTGTCTGTGTCTGTGTGTTCAGATGCAGGAAGAGTCCTGAGAATTTTATGGAAGAAGTCAAGTTGGCTAGCAATGATTTATCCTACATTATTGTTTTCTTTTAATCCACCAAAATATAATTTTCAATTTGCATTTTTACTCTTCCAAAAATATTATAGATTTTCTTGGACAGAACTACTTATTTAGTTTTGGGTGCCTGCAGGTCTTTAAAAAACTGTTCCTTATTATATTACACAAATAAAACTTCACAGTCGTGGAGAAAATATTTTTCCTGCTGTATGATATATTATTATTATTATTATTATTATTATTATTATTATTATTAGCTAGATTTTTTTTGTTTGCTTGCTTGTTAATACATTGGATTTTTATTGTTACTGCCATATTTTTTAACCTGGCATCCTTACACATTCACACCAAGGGAAGGGATCATAAGGAGAACTTCAAGGCTACCATATCTGGACTATCAAAATCTCAGAGGCCGCTAAAATAAGACAGCCACAGATAAATTCCTACTCTGAGGAATAAATGTGTCTTGAAAGGTTGCAAATTAGCCACTTAATTATTTTGAAGTGAGGGTTGGGAATATTAAAGAGTGTTAGGAAAGATGTGCTTAAAGGAATCCTTGATAAACAGTTTTATTATTATTATTATTACTACATTAACATAAGTTGTCTTGATTATGAAGGTAACCCACAGCTTCAAAGGCAGATATTCTGAAATGGAAGATGCAAATTGTCCTAAGGAAGTAAAGAGCAGAGCAGCATGAATGATTAGCAGGCTGGAGGCTAAAATATATGAAGAACAGGAATTGGATACATCTAGTCTAGTGAAAAGAAGGACTAGGGGAGACATGATAGCAGTGTTCCATTGTTTGAGGGGCTGCTACAAAGAAGAAGAAGAAGTCAAACTATTTCCCAAAGCATCAAAAGGCAAGTCAAGAAACAATGGATGGAAACTAAGAAGCAACCTAGAATTGGGAAAAAAAAATCCTAATGGTTAGAGCAATTAACCAATGGAATATCTTGCCTCCAGAAGATGTGTGTACTACATCACTGGAGGCTTTCAAAAAGAGACCGAACAACCATTTGTCTGAAATGGTTTAGGGAGCAGGGGGTTGGGCTAGAAGACCTCCAAGGTCCCTTCCAAATGTATTAGTCTATGTTGTATGAAATCTTGTTCAGGACAAGACTTACAGTTATGCAAGATAATCTTACAGTTATACAAGATAATCTTACAGTTATGCAAGATAATCTTACAGTTATACAAGATAATCTTACAGCTATACAAGATAACCTTACAGTTATATAAGATTATTCAAGGTTCTTCCAGGACATCAAATTCCTGGATTTTTTCCAGAACATCACGAGCCGTTCCTTTTTTTTCCAGCTTGCTAACGTAAAACTGAATAGTTTCTCCTAAGGACGTGAAACAGGACATAAAAACAGTAGGAGCCAGAGACTTGGACTAAATTTAATATCCAGAATGACAAATTGATACCAAATCCCTGAAGATTTTCGATAAAACAGGAGGGAATGCGACATAATTCCCAACTCACAAATAATTAAACATGTCAGCAGTCTTTATGGCCCAGTCATCAAAGCATTTGGCTGGAACAGCAATAGTTCTATTAGTCCCTAGGATTTCTGTTGGTTGAACTGCCCTGAGGATTGGTGTCCAAGAGTTTTGTAATATTAGGCTTTCCACCAACTTACTGCTACACAAATCAGAAATGGGTTGCACAGCTGGACAGACAGCAGTGGCTAGCTTTCAAGAAAAGTAGCCATGCTGCAGATGGTTGTGATTTTTGTGCCCTCAAAGTACAAACTGAAGATTGACCATCGTAAACAACGATCTTGAACGTGGAAGAAGTTGGAAATTGAAAGCGGGAAATAAAATTATAAAGATGTGACCAGAGGAAAATGCAGAAACTCTTTTTAATCCCCTCTCAATGGACGAGTCATTCTCCCTTAAGCCAACTCATATCACAGCAATGCTGTTGTAGGGGTCAAAGAGAAAAGAACACTTATGTACCCTAGAACTCCTGTAATCAAAGTGGGGGATAAATCTAATAACTAAAATAAACTTGAACATGTTTGGGTTTTTTAGCTTAGAAAAAAAAGGCAGAAAGAAAGAAAGAAAGAAAGAAAGAAAGAAAGAAAGAAAGAAAGAAAGAAAGAAAGAAAGAAAGAAAGAAAGAAAGACCTAAAAATGTGAATACAATTATTGAAGTGTATAAGGAGGTGTTTCCTCCTTCCATTGCTCCTTCCTTCCTTCCTTCCTTCCTTCCTTCCTTCCTTCCTTCCTTCCTTCCTTCCTTCCTTCCTTCCTTCCTCCCTCTCCCTNCCTTCTTTCCTCCCTCCCTCCCTCCCTCCCTCCTTTCCTTCCTTCCTTCCTTCCTTCCTTCCTCCCTCCCTCTTTCATTTCCTTTCCTCCCTCCCTCCCTCCCTCCCTTCTTTTATAAAATTCATAGGCCATCATCTTACCTCAAGGTGACTCTTCCCAGAATATTAGACTTCAGGATCATCCAATGAGGTTGAGCGATGCAATATAGAACAGTCTAAAGAAGAGTTTCCCACAGCACAGAGTTAAACTGCGAAACATTGCAGATATTGTGGCTACCGATCTGGAGGGCTCTCCAAGGCTGTTAGCTGAAGCCATTGAAGGTAAGACAGTCCATGAAGCTTTTGTGGAGCAGGAAGAATCCTCAAAACCTCAGGCTCCAATCAGCTGGCTGATAAATAAGCTCAGGATATTTCCTTCCCAGTCTACAAGCAATTAACTGTGACATGGGTGAGGCTTTGAAGGTGCTTCAGAGGTTTACTGAGAATCCAGAACGCAGAACATGAGGAACGGCCTTGTGTGATTTGAAGCCTTTCAGTGAATTTCCATATGGAACAGATTTTGAACTGCTTCCAAATGGATTGATTCATTTTGGATGTGCGGCCCCCTTTTATCGTTTTGTTTTGTTGTTTTTCTAAATGAGAAATTGATTCAACTTGATTTTCTGAATTGCATTAAAGCCTCACTCCTACAGACTCCTTGGGAAGGAGATGGTTCTGCTAGATTGTGAAATAAGAATTGAAATATAGTTCAAGCTCCTTGCATAGTTTATGTAGGTTTTATGCAAATTGCATACTGTTCAGACACATTTGCATAATTTATATAAAATGTGAGTGAATGATATATAAGGTACAAATATTGTTTTATCCAAATGCAGGAATGATAGCCTTTGTCCGTTATTTGAAGGTGAGGTCTGAATTCCAGTTTCGACCCTTGCATCTAAATGGGAAATTGAGAATATTGATTAAAAAAAAAAAGAATATTGATTCACATTGATTTAATTGGTACAATTTACTGAACTATGAAAATTCAATTGCACCAGATCAATTAACAAAATCAAAGTGGCCATTTAAATCAGAGTTAATATGCGCAGAGAAATAGCAACATCACTTCATATTCCTCCACAAGTCAGCCCTAAAGTTCAGTATCGACAAGAAACTAATAAATACAATATTTTGAAGTAATCTGCATACGCTAAAATATTCTATCAGAATAAAAGAAGGGATCCTGAGATGCAAGTACAATGATAGCAATTCTTGTTCTTCCTGATGACACATTGTATTTGTTTCTAATAAGCAAATGACCACTCTAAAGGAGGGCTATCATTGTGTCGTTATGATTACACAATTTCATACATTACTTCTCTCACACAGCTGCTTCTGGGAGCTATGCTGGACAGAAGTTTTTAAGAGGCTGTCAACTGATTTGTGATCAGCAACACTTTTCTTGATTGTGGAACATATTTTCCTGCAGATGCAATCACAGCAATATTACTGACAATCTATTCATTAGAGTGCAGATGGGGAGTCTGTTTTGGACATTGGAGTACTTCAACAAGGATGCTGTTTATGACAATAAGGAGAAAAAAAAATCTCCAAAGCCATATTAAGAGAATACTTTTATTAGAACAGAATATCAAAGTTGAAAGGGATCTTGGAGGTCTTTTACTCCAAGCTCAAGAAGGAGACCCAATACCATTTCAGACAGGTGGCTGTCCAATCTCTTCTTAAAAGTGATGGAGCACCCATCTTCTGAAGGCAAGCTGTTCCCCTGGTTGATTGTTCTCATTGTCAGGAAATTTCTCCTTAGTTCTAGGTTGCTTCTCTCCTTGGTTAGTTTCCATCCATTGCTTCTTGTCTTGATTGTATTAGACTGATGCAAGATCACAAAACATTATGGAGTCCTCAAAAACTGGACATATTAGTAAGGAAAGCAATGAAGGGAGAAGAAAAAATACATCAGTGAGATTCTAAGTACCTTTAGGAATTCTGAGTAACTGTGTTACAAAATAATTACTTTTTTGTTTATCTTCTCCAGCAATGATTAGGAGATACCCAGGTGTAACCTGATAACATCTTTGATACCTATTTAAAGTATTGATTGTCCTCGTGTCTGAACATCATTCACAAGATCATCTGAAAAATTATATTCTATAGTGATGGATTCATAATCAAGGAGAGAAGCAACCTAGAACTAAGGAGAAACTTCCTGACAGTTAGAACAATTAACCAGTGGAACAACCTGCCACCAGAAGTGGTGAATGCTCCAAAACACTGGAAGTTTTTAAGAAGAGACTGGACAGCCATTTGTCTGAAATGGTATTCCTGCCTGAGCAGGGGGTTGGGCTAGATGACCTCCAAGGTCCCTTCCAACTTTATTATTATTATTATTATTATTATTATTATTATTATTATTATTATTATTATTATTATTATTGTTATTATTATTATTACTACTACTACTACTACTACTACTACTACTACTACTTCTACTCCTTACGACATGGGGATCTCTCACTCTCTCTCTGTCTCTGTCTCTGTCTCTGTCTCTGTCTCTGTCTCTCTCTCTCTCTCTCTCTCTGTGTGTGTGTGTGTATGTGTGTGTGTGTGTGTGTGTGAGAGAGAGAGAGAGAGAGAGAGAGATGCCAAAAATATCACACAACCCAGACTTGACATCTCGACCATTTCTTTTGATCTGATGACTGCTATATGAATTGCTAGATCCAGTTTTATTGTTAACGGCTGCATTAACTGTAGCTGTATATTCTTTCAGACAGCCTAAAAGGAGAAAGCAGACAAAGGGAAAGAAAAGAAAAGGGGAGACAAACTTATCTTCTTCTCAAGGCCCCTAAAAGAAGAATCCTAACTCATGCTTTTCCTGGACCTTATTGGTTAAGAATGATTACTCAAACGGATAGGGCATATCACTTTTTTTTTCAAGCCTTTCATTCTAAGTCATGACAAGAAATTTTCTCTGCTTTTACTACATGTAACCAGTGCTTTTTTTGTAAAAAAAAAAAAAAAGTGCCGGAACTCACACACGTCATGCAACCCGCCTTGCCTACCCTACAAGGTTCCATCCAAAAAAGGTGCCGGAACTCCGTTCTGGGTGTTCTATGAGAAAAAAAGCCCTGCATGTAACAATCTGAAATTCATCTATTACCCTTCATTATTTGCTCTCACTGAATGCGCTATTTAAGCTTCTTTATATTTTGGACACTTTTGTTATTCACATTGAAGGATTGAATAGAGTTATGAGGTCCTTACTTCAATGCTTTCTGAATGCTACTGAGTGCTCATCAGAAGAGCATGCGATTAGCTGTTCGACAAAGGTGGGAAAGCTGAGGAAGGAAAGAAGGAAGGAAGGAAGGAAGGAAGGAAGGAAGGAAGGAAGGAAGGAAGGAAGGAAGGAGAAAGAGTGTGAGTGAGAGATGAAAGAAAGAAAGAAAGAAAGAAAGAAAGAAAGAAAGAAAGAAAGAAAGAAAGAAAGAAAGAAAGGGAGAGGAGAGGAGAGGAGAGGGGAGGGAGGGAAGGAAGAGAGTGAGTGAGAGAGAGATGAAAGAAAGAAAACAGAAAGAAAAAGAAAGAAAGAAAGAAAGAAAGAAAGAAAGAAAGAAAGAGGGAAAGAAAAAGAAGGAGAGGGAGGGAAGGAAGGAAGGAGGAAGGGAATGAGTGAGAGAGAGGTAAAAGAAAGAAAGAAAGAAAGAAAGAAAGAAAGAAAGAAAGAAAGAAAGAAAGAGAAAGGGAGGGAGGGAAGGAAGGAAGGAAGGAAGGAAGGAAGGAGAAAGAGTGTAAGAGATGAAAGAAAGAAAGAGGGAAGAAGGAAGGGAGAGAATGAGAGAAAGATAAAAGAAAGAAAGAAAGAAAGAAAGAAAGAAAGAAAGAAAGAAAGAAAGAAAGAAAGGGAAGGGAAGGGAAGGGAAGGGAAGGAAGGAAGGAGGAAGGGAGTGAGTGAGTGAGTGAGAGAGGTAAAAGAAAAAAAATAAATAAAGAAAGAAAGAAAGAAAGAAAGAAAGAGAAAGGGAGGGAAGGAAGGAAGGAAGGAAGGAAGGAAGGAAGGAAGGAAGGAAGGAAGGAAGGAAGGAAGGAAATCCAACTTACAGAAAATGATATAGACATAAGAATAGCAATTTTATAAACTGGGAAACATTTTCTTTTCCTTTTTCTTTCCTTTTCCTTTCTATTTTTCTTTCCTTTTTTTAAAAAAAATCAGAGTACTTTCTACCGCCTTTATAACCGGAAGTACCTCAAAGGGTCATCTGGAGAAGACCTTCCAAACTGTTAACCAAATTTTATTGGAGGTGAACTTACCTAGCAACTTTGCCTTATGGCAGTTTTGTTTCATCCACCGTCTGCTAAAACAAATATTGAATTTGTTTGATTTAGCCTGAAGCTTTTCTATAAAATAAGTAGTGCCTAAAGGTAACTGGAGACCAAATCTATAGAATACCTGAAATATACAAGAGATACAAAGATCTCAGACCGAAGAAACCAAGTTGAGCTAAATAACTATAGGATCAACCTCAGTGACATCATTTATTTGTGCCAAATATAATGTTAAATGTTTGCTAGTGAATATTTTCATTCACTTCAGGAAGGAAAGAGATATCTCATCCTTCCTAAAATTTAAGAAAATTTCCAATTAAGTTTTTTTTCCCCTTTCTTTCAAATATCCTTTGGCAATGTTAATTAGAATTTGCTTAATTAGAATTAAGCAAAAGAGTTCAAAAAGTCTCTTGGGGACATTCAGTTACTAGTAACAAACTCTGCATTGCCTTAAGCTCTTTCTGAAATACCATAGGGCGCTGCTTGTTTCTCTTAGGCTATTTTATATTTTATCTATTAAATTTATATGTCACCCACCTCAACAACTCTTTTCTTCTTTCAAAACACAATTCATTCTTTCCTTCCTTCCTTCCTTCCTTCCTTCCTTCCTTCCTTCCTTCCTTCCTTCCTTCCTTCCTTCCTCCCTCCCTCCCTCCCTCCCTCCCTCCTTTCTTTCTTTCTTTCTTTCTTTCTCTCTTTCTTTCTTTCTTTCTTTCTTTCTCTCTGTCTCTTTTCTTCCTCCCTCTTCCTTCCTTCCTTCCTTTCTTCCTTCCTTCCTTTTTTCTTTCTTTCTCTCTGTCTCTTTTCTTCCTCCCTCTTCCTTCCTTCCTTCCTTCCTTCCTTTCTTCCTTCCTTCTTTCTTTCTTTCTTTCTTTCTTTCTTTCTTTCTCTGTCTCTTTTCTTCCTCCCTCTTCCTTCCTTCCTTCCTTCCTTTCTTCTTTCTTTCTTTCTTTCTTTCCTCCCTCCCTCCCTCTTTCTTTCTTTCTTTCTTTCTTTTTTTTCCTTCCTTCTTTCTTTCTTTCTTTCTTTCTTTCTTTCTTTCTCTCTCTCTCTCTCTTTTCTTCCTCCCTCCCTCTTTCTTTCTTTCTTTCTTCCTCCCTCCCTTTCTTTCTTTCTTTCTTTCTTTCCTCCCTCCCTCTTTCTTTCTTTCTTTCTTTCTTTCTTTTCTCTCTCTTTTTCTCTTTTTCTCTTCCTTCCTTCCTTTCCTTCCTTCCTTCCTTCCTTCCTTCCTTCTTTCTTTCTTTCTTTCTTTCTTTCTTTCTTTCTCTCTGTCTCTTTCCTTCCTCCCTCTTTCTTCCTTCTTTCTTTCTTTCTTTCTTTCTTTCTTTCTTTCTTTCTTTCTTTCTTTCTCTCTCTCTTTCTTTCTCTCTCTTTCCTCCCTCCCTCCCTCCCTCTTTCTTTCTTTCTTTCTCTCTCTCTTTTTCTCTTCCTTCTTCCTTCCTTCCTTCCTTCCTTCCTTCCTTCCTTCCTTTCTTTCTTTCTTTCTTTCTTTCTTTCTTTCTTTCTTTCTTTCTTTCTTTCTTTCTTTCTTTCTGTCTTCCTTTCTCTCTCTCTCTCTCTCTCTCTCTCTCTCTCTCCTCTCTCTTTCTTTCCTCCCTCCCTCTTTCTTTCTTTCTTTCTTTCTTTCTTTCTTTCTTTTTTTCTTATGTTCCTGTCATTGCCTATCCCAATTAGATTTTTCAGGTTATCTGGGAAACATTGCAGAGGATGAGACAATGCTCATTCTCTGCTCATATAGCAGAGTTATTGATGATCAATGCAATTCTTTGCGATTTGTCTGTTTTCAATGGACAAACTAGGAGATCTAACACAATGACAATAAAATATCTTCCTGTACAGATAGTCCACAATTCTTTTAGTGATTGTTCAAATATACAAAGGCACTGGAAAAAAGTGACATATGACCATCTTCGCACCTACAACCGTTGCAACATGCCCATGGTTATATGATGAAAATTTGGACACTTTCCAACTGACTCATATTTATGACAGTTGCAGTGTCCTGGGGTCATGTGGTCCCCTTTTGTGACCTTCAGACAAGCAAAGTCAATGGGGAAGCCAGATTCATTGAACAATCATGTTACTAACTAAACAATTGCAGTGATTCACTTAACAACTGTGGCAGGAAAGGTCATAAAATGGGGCACAATTCATTTAATAATTGTCCTCCTTAATATTGGAAATTCCAGGCACTTATTATGTGATCATAAGTCAAGGATTGCCTGTACTTATTTTTTTCTGACCATAAAACACAGTCAGCAAAATAGGAATGTTTGCTTCATTTGTTTGGGTAAAATAGATGTTTCCCCCCCTTTACTACACTTTTCAGAGCAAAGAATATTTTCCAGATTGCAATTATTTCTATTTCCAAATCATCTTAAAGGATCAGAAGTCTTAATTAAACGTACATGTTCATATTTCTTTGTTGTTGTTAGTTGCGAAGTCGTGTCCGACCCATCGCGACCCCATGGACAACGTTCCTCCAGGCCTTCCTGTCCTCTACCATCTTCTGGAGTCCATTTAAGCTCACGCCTACTGCTTCAGTGACTCCATCCAACCACCTCATTCTCTGTCATCCCCTTCTTCTATTGCCCTCAATCTTTCCCAGCATTAGGCCCTTCTCCAGTGAGTCCTTCCTTCTCATTAGGTGGCCAAAGTACTTGAGTTTCAACTTCAGGATCTGGCCTTCTAAAGAGCAGTCAGGGTTGATCTCCTCTAGGATTGACCGGTTTGATCGCCTTGCAGTCCAGGGGACTCACAGGAGTCTTCTCCAGCACCATAGTTCAAAGGCCTCAATTCTTTGGCGTTCAGCCTTTCTTATGGTCCAACTTTCTCATATTTCTTTAGTGAAGCATTAGATGAAAAACATGCCAAGTTCCTTAATATTCTCTGAATCGGACCCAAACTTATTTTATCAAATGATAAACAACGAGGAAAAAAAAGTGTGTATAAACTTGAAATTCTACAGAAAGGTTATATTTAAAATGGATTAGCATTAATGCTTGGGAAAATACTGCACCGAGCACATTTTAATATGAAATAAAAGAAAGATGTTAACCGAGAACTACTCAAGTATGAAATGCAAATGTATTTTCATAATTCTCTGGTGAATTTCCCAAGTAAAATACATTAATTCAATCATGTTTTTCAGTAATACTGGAACAACTTATGTGATTTAAATCATAATGGTTAACATTTATAGGAATGACATTTTTATTTTAGGTTTTTTTTTTTTTAAAAAAAAAAACTGCGTGTTGGAGGAAAGAAGCATTTTATTGAATCTCACTTGGAAATAGCCTTTAATGGAACCATTTCTCAGTTTCTGAATTCAGAGATCAGTTGAAAATGTACTTTCCCACAGGAAAATAAGCCTTTGGAATTTTCCTGTTGCTGTGCTATCTAGTGGCATGTCACTCCAGTGTGTCAGGTCCAAGGGATCATGGCTATACATTAAATTTTACTGGTGAAGTGGGCACAGCAGCGCCTGCATTTTCTGCATTGCATGAGAAAAGCACATCTTCCTTCCCCTGTCCTGACCACTTTCTACAGAGGGACGATCGAGAGCATCCTGTCATACAGCATCATAGTCTGGTTTGGAAGCATCACTGCTTCAGACAGGAAGGTGGTGCAGAGAGTGGTGAGGATGGCTGAAAAGATCATTGGCTGTTCCCTCCCTTCCATCCAGGACATGGCACATAAGCATTGCTTGAGCAGGGTCCACAAGATTGTCTGAAACACTACACATCCTCTTCATGACCTGTTTTCCTTGTTACCTTCTGGGAGGAGGGGGCTTCGTGGTATCCATAGCAGAACATCCAGATTCAATAACAGTTTTCTTCCATACAGTATTAACCTTGTGAATGCTAAAGATTCCTGTTTCCATTATATATTCAAGATGGACAGTGATTAATATTTATATGTATTTATATTTAAGGGTGTAGGTCAGTGGTGGCGAACCTATGGCATGGGTGTCAGAGGCGGCACTCAGAGCCCTCTCTGTGGGCATGTGCGCCGTCGCCCCAGTCCTAGGCCTTCAGCTGGGTTTTATAAAACCTTTTTGCTTTAGGCCTCTGCTGCCATGTGCAAAAAAAAAAAAGTTTCAATCAATCAGTCAATTTCAACTTCACATGGGAAAAAAAAAAGATCTTGCAACGTTGGAATTGATTGATTGAACTTTTTAGTCCCACCCAGTCTGCCGTTACCACCACAGCCATGCCCACCCAATGGGCCACACACCCCAAATTGGTCACACCCAGCCAATGGGCCACATCCACCTGGCACCCAACCATGCATAAATGGGTTTTGGGTTGCAGTTTGGGCACTCAGTCTCTAAAAGGTTCACCATCACTGGTGTAGGTATATACATATGTTGTATATAGCATGTTTATATGTGTGTTATGCATGTGTACACTTTTGAGACCAGGCAACAGAATTTCATTTTTAATGTGTCTCAGTGTGACCACAGTAAAAATATGACAATAAAGGTTTATATTATTATTTTAAAAAATGCAAAAGAGAAGATTTATTCAAGCCTATACACAAGAATCTTAGTCAACTACCAGTCAGCACTAAATTTGTGCTAGATAAGGTCAACAGAATTTAAGGAGAGCTGGATTTGGACCATTTGCAGCAACACAAGGATGCTAAGCTGATGACACATTTAATTCCCCCCAACCCCAGCTCACCCTGCTCTTCTACGAATGTCATTTAAAGGATCAACTGTGTAAACTTTTGGAAACCTAACATTCCCATACGTACAGTATCTGACACATGTCTCTTGCTTCTCCTGTCTGATAGTTGTTCAGATACATCTTTCTTTCAAATTGCCCAATTCTAGGCCTCAAGGTGCACCATCCATCTCTCCTTGGATCTGAACATTTGCATTCTTTTCTTTTGAGACTTAAGAGATTTCCATTTTTACCAGTTTTACCTCTCTCTCTCTCTCTCTGACTGTTGACCTTATGGAGGTAATCAAGGTTTGATTTGATTTGCAAAAACTCCAGTGAAAAATTGAGTGAGCTACACCTCCTTTGGCTTCACGTTTGGGAAGGAAATTATGTGAGGAACTAAGGGATTTTCAGTTTAGCTTATTATTGCACTCATAAACCAGAGCATCTTAGGAAGAAAATAATAATAAAATGGATACATCAAAATTGTGATGTAATGTAGCTAAAATAATTAACCCAAAAAACATTCAAAATTCTATTAACGTAAGACCACTTTAAGAACTAACCGATCTGAAGTTTCATTAAATCCAGAATATAGAACCTATACAGAATATAGAACCTATCTCCACCTTTTGATCAGTTAATAACCAATTGATGTAGAAATTTTCAGTCCTGCCTTAATAGTCTGTTGTAACTAGGGAGATGTGTATAGCCTTATATCTCTGAAAAGATATAAAACATGTCTCTGTAAAAACAGTTGTACAGGTGCCACTGTTTACATTCTGCTTCAGCACAGGTAGTCCTTGACTTATGAGCCCCAAATTTATGTTGCTAAGAGAGACATTTGTTAAGTGAATTCTGCCCCATTTGGCTGCCTTTCTTACCCCAATTCTGAAGTGAATCACTGAAGTTGCTGAGTTAATAACATGATTATTAAGTGAATCTGACTTCCCCATTGACTTTGCATGTCAGAAGGTCACAAAAGGTGTCCACGTGACCCTGGGACACTGCGACCATCATAAACATGAGTCTGCAGTTGCCAAGAGTCCAAATTTTGATCGTGTGACCATGAGGATACCGCGACAGCCGTAAGTGTGAAAAAATAGAATAGAATAGAGATGGAAGGGACCTTAGAGGTCTTTTTGTCCAGCCGCTGCTCAAACAGGAGAACCTACACTATTTCAGACAAGTGACTGTCTAGCCTCTTCTTAAAAATGATTTCTGAAGGCAAGCTGTTCCACTGGTTGATTGTCCTAACTGTCAGGAAGTTTCTCTTTAATTCCAGGTTGCTTCTCTCTTTGTTCAGTTTCCAACCATTGTTTCTCATCCTTCCCTCTGGTGCTTTGGTGAACAACATGACCCCCTCTGCCTTGTGGCAGCCCCTCAGATACTGGAACATCGCTATCATGTCTTCCCTATTTCTTCTTTTCTTTAGACTAGCCAAACCCAAGTTCCACGGCCGTTCTTCATATGTTTTGGTCTCCAGGCCTTTGATCATCTTAGTTGCTCTTCTCTGAATTTTTTTTCTAAACTCTGAACATCTTTTTTGTGATATGGTGACCAAAATTGGCTGCAGTGTTCAAAGTGTGGTCTTACTAGGGCTTTGTAAAACGGCACTAGTACTTTGCATGATCTTGATTCTATGCCTCTGTTTATACAACCCAGGACTGTATTAACTTTTTTTTATTGCTGCTGCACACTGCTGGCTCATGGTTAAGTGATTGTCCACTAGGACTCCAAGGTCATAAGTCACTTTTTTCAGTGCTGTTGAAACTTTGCATGATCACTAAATGAACTGTTGTAAAACAAAGACTACTTTTACTGTTGTTCAAGAATGTTGAACATCCTTCCCTCCCCGAATGTTCACGGAAAAGCATTATAAGAAAGCAACACTTCATTTTCACTTCTTTTTGATCATAAAGGATTTGCTGCTTTTGTTTCCCTGATATCGAAGAAATAGTGAAGAAAACAGAACGGTGTTCTACAGAAAGGGTTTTGCTTACAGTCTGCTTTCCTTGATTTATTCTTCCTGGCCTGAATATCCCATCCTCTCTCGGATTTGTGATCTATTTAGAGAAGACAGCTTTCTTTCCTTTTAGCTTAGCATGCATAAAGAAAATTAATCTCAGCTACGTGAAATGGCCAAAAAAAAAAAGATAAAAATGTCCACTGGGGAAAAAAAACAACCTTTCTCTCTTATTCTTTCTCTCTTCCTTTTTTCTGCTCCTGTGGAATTTTGTTTCTTAGATTTGGTGACTATGTTGATTTCTGTTGCTTGATAGAACAATTTATGCTAATGTTGGACAAAAACATCAACAACAAATATGTAGGTACGTAAACACATTGTATATGTATATGCATATATATACTACCGTAAGTAGCTGCTCATGAGAAAGTCAGGGCTTCTAAGACAGTGGTTCTCAACCTTTTTAATGCCGCGACCCCAACCGGTCGTAAGTCGAGGACTAAACCGGTCGTAAGTCGAGGACTAAACCGGTCATAAGTTGAGGACTACCCAATCGGTCGCAAGTTGAGGACTTTCCCTGCCCGGGAGCGCCGCGCATGCATGGTTCCGCCCCCTGCGCCGGCCGAGGCGTAGCTGGCAAGCGGCAGAGACGGAGCAGGCAGACCGCCAGCTGGCCCAGCCCAAGGGAGGTAAGGCACCTGCCAGAAAAGGGGAAAAAAATGGCGGACAAAAAAATGGCAGACAGCCTTGCTTGGCGACCCCCATGAAATGGTCGATTGACCCCATTTTGAGGTTGAGAACCACTGTTCTAAGAAAAGGATTTAGAAGTTGCTGAGGTGAAAATAAAATGAATAAAAGCCGCCGAGAGTTACCCTGTGGTAATAATAATAATAATAATAATAATAATAATAATAATAATAATAATAATAATAATAATAATAATAATAATAATAATAATAATAATAATAATTTTAATTTATATACCGCCCTTCTCCCATAGGATTCAGGGCGGTTCACAGCATATTTAAAAAACAGATACTATACACAAAATACAAAAATACAAAAACACCAAAAATATAAACCCCAATAAAAACCGAATTAAAAACCAAATATTGACGGCTGTGTTTCCAATTAAAATTGCTATTAAAACCATCCCTACCTAAAATCCTCCCTAGGTCAGGCCCGCTTGCTGGAAAAGCCAT
>NW_015386407.1:1374134-1376195 GCF_001527695.2 Protobothrops mucrosquamatus
ATAATAATAAAGTTGGAAGGGACCTTGGAGGTCATCGAGTCCAACCCCCTGCTCAGGCAGGAACCCTACACCATTTCGGACAAATGGCTGTCCAGTCTCTTCTTAAAAACTTCCAGTGTTGGAGCATTCACCGCTTCTGGAGGCAGGTTGTTCCATTGGTTAATTGTTCTAACTGTCAGGAAGTTTCTCCTTAGTTCTAGGTTGCTTCTCTCCTTGATCAGTTTCCATCCGTTGCTTCTCGTCCTGCCTTCAGGCGCCTTGGAGAATAGCTTGACTCCCTCTTCTTTGTGGCAGCCCCTGAGATATTGGAACACTGCTATCATGTCCCCCCCTCGTCCTTCTCTTCATTAAACTAGACATACCCAATTCCAGCAACTGTTCCTTATATGTTTTAGCCTCCAGTCCCCTAATCATCTTTGTTGCTCTTCTCTGTATTCTTTCTAGAGTCTCAACATCTTTTTTACATTGTGGTGATTACAAGTGCCATCAGATACTACCTTTTATGAAAAGTAACACCATGTAAGTGTCTTAGGCTTTCCTGCTTGCCATGATAGTTATGCTACATGCTTATTTTAATTACTACGAGCAAAATCTGATGAAGCTTAAAAATTGCTCTTGGTGAACAGCACACCTCTACATGCGCCCAGAGAGAACACCCTGCTCATGTCAACATGATCCACTAACTGGTGACCTGTGTATTAGCCAATGGATTTAAATTGGTAATTAATAAAAGCCTGTTGCTGCAAAGGCTAATACAGTTAAAATGCTAACTAGCCTCCAGCACTGCAGACAGCTTATTGACATGTTAATACTACACTAAAGATTTTCTACTGTGAAAAAAAAAATCTTTCTTTGGAGGATAACTGCTAAATGTAGTAGACAGGTTTAGTTTTGCAATTTTTAATTCAGTTCTTAATGGAGAAACAGAGTTTTTTCTTTTGGTTTTTTTTTTCCCCCAAGCTGTATTCTATCAAATCAATTTTCTTCTAAATTGCAGACTGAAAAGAATAAGAATGATCACAGAAGGAAAATAAAGTATAGTCTCACTGGGATTATTTTAACACTCCAATTATATTATGGGAGAGAAAGGTGATTGGTTTTGATTTGAGCTGTAATCTGCAAGAAATCTGAAGTCTTCACTTAGCAAGTCTATAGGCTCTAATAGTTTGGGGCATGTAAGATTCAAAAATCATTCCAAATATGATTTTTCCCTATTTGTCTATTGGAGAAAAAAATATCCCTTCTGATAACTTTTTTTCCCCAGAACTTCAGCACATGTTTGTAGCACGTATATAAGATGTGTACACCATGTACATGTGTTAGGATCTTGACATCCTAGTCCAGGTGTACTGTAATCCCGGTCCAGGTGTATAAATTGAAATAAAATGGACCAAGAATGCAAATTAATAATTAATACATTTAAGTATTAGGTGATGCAATGCATCTGGAAGAAACTCAAAGTTATTTGTCTCCAGCCTTCTGAATCCCTTCTAGTTGCAATGCTCTTTCTCTGCAAGATCTCCATGGAAACAGTGTTGTTTCTATAGTGACCTGACACAGGACAACCACCTGGCCAGAAGGAAGTCAGGAGAACAATATGGGGAGCCTCCTTACCAGTGGTGGGGTTCAACCGGTTTGCACCACTTTGGCAGAACCGGTAGCTATTTTTTTGTTGCCCGGGCCCAGAATGGAATTCTGGAAGTGGCATCCACACAGAGAACTGATTGTTCTCATATTTGAATCCCACCACTGCTCCTTCCATAGTTCCAGGTGCTCAGAAATGAAGAGAAATGAATTTTAGAGTTCCAGAAAACTCTTTGTTGTTTCTCTGGAAGCTTAAAGAATTGCCTTCTCGACATTAAAATCTCTCTTCTTCTTCTTCTTCTTCTTCTTCTTCTTCTTCTTCTTCTTCTTCTTCTTCTTCTTCTTCTTCTTCTTCTTCTTCTTCTTCTTCTTCTTCTTCTTCTTCTTCTTCTTCTTCTTCTTCTTCTTCTTCTTCTTCTTCTTCTTCTTCTTCTTCTTCTTCTTCTTCTTCTTCTTCTTCTTCTTCTTCTTCTTCTT
>NW_015386407.1:1376239-1382252 GCF_001527695.2 Protobothrops mucrosquamatus
CTCTCTCTCTCTCTCTCTCTCTCTCTCTCTCTCTCTCTCTCTCTCTCTCTCTCTCTCTCTCTCTCTCTCTCCATCTATCTGTGGGCTGGTCAATGACTGAATATTGATTGATTGTTTTCCATTCTCTGCCTCCTCCTCCTCCTCATTCTTCATAATTGTTACTGGAATGTTCCCTTTTGAAAAGTAATTAATGCTCATCTTAGGCACTAATGTATTCATGGTTTTATGATCTTTTCAAATTTGACCTTTTCAGATTTTGTTCTGGAGGTTATAGAGTAAAACAATTTCACTTCTTGCCTACTTCCCTGCAATAAGAAATAATTGCACCAAGAACCCTTGATTAGGAAAAAAAATAACCTTTACCCTTTAACTAATGGATTGATTCACCTTGAAGAAGCTTATTTAATTCCAAGGTTCAATGCAGATTCTTCACTTGTTTTCCTTCAAAGTGACAAGTGGATTTGTTGTTAATAGTTAGACGAGAATCTGGGTGATTCTTGTGTAAAAATAACCAGCGATTAAAGTATTTCATACATACATACACACACACTCACTCACTCACACACACACACACACATGCACAAATATATGATATATACTTTAATAGCAGGTTAATTTTATACAGGACTTTTTTTTCTCATAGAACGCCCAGAACGGAGTTCCGCCACATTTTGGGTGGAACATTATAGGGTAGGCAAGGCGGGTTGTATGACATGTGTGAGTTCCGGCAGCTTTTTTTTTCTTTTTTACAAAAAAAACACTGATTTTATATATATTTACTTATAAACAATGGAAGTAAAAAGTCAGCTATGGAAGCAAAAATTGAAACTTTCTTCCCATGTTGTCGATGTCATGGTTCCGACAGATAAAACTCTTTAAAAGAACTTCGAGGCATTGTTTACCTTAAAGAATCTTTTATTCGGGAAACAAAGTATCGGCAGTACATAGTTAAAGCCAAAAACTGAATTCCCCCCCCCACACCGGCACAAAGTAGCAAAGCACAATTCCCTCCTCCAATTAACAGTCATAAATCACATTCCCCAATTAGCTTGAAGCACGGGCTTTCTCCCCGCCAAATCTTTATCAGCTCTGGGCGCAATAACCTTGATTCCCACAGCTGAGTTATTGTTGTTATGACTAACTGGACTCTCATCTACATCCCCTTTCTCAGCATCAAGAAACTCTAAAAGCGATAGAGAAAAGATGGCTACATTTCCATCTGTTGTCAAAGCAAGAACATCCGATGTTAGCAGCATTGACAGTTGAAATATAGAAGAATCAACAATACTTGCATTTAAAAAAAACATCACAATATATCAAGGTTAAATGGGGAAAAAGACGTGTACACAGACTGTATTCTCAAGGAAACCATGTAGGGGGAAAAAAAGCTTTGAAGGTGTTAATGTTATTCATGAAGTGGAACTATATTTTTATTTATTTAGCTATACACTGGCAATACATTTGCTTCTTTCCTGGGTTGATATTTTACAATGAGTCACATTCAACTTTAATTGGAGAAGAGCAGGTTTGTGATTGAATATCTTTAAACATCTTTTCTTTTCCAGGATGAATAGATATTTCTTCTTCACAAGTGCATTGCATTGTGGAAACTATCGTTTTTTGTTCTAAAGATACAAAGGTGATCCATGATTGCTATAGAACTTAGTGTTTTTAGGAACAATGTGTCAAAGTCTGCAGGAAGTTGTTAGCTGGAGTATTATATACAAAAAATAAAATAAAAAAGTAATATTAACAAATGGTATCTAGCTGTTTCTCATAAGTCTTTAACACTTACTGATTTTTTTAATTGTTTATGTAGTAAAAGGAGTGAAAGATTTATCTTCCAGTTTGACTAATGGCTTCATTGGGGTTAATAAATTAGCTTTAGGACAAAGGTGGGTGGCTCTCATGAATAAAGAGTTACACAGAACCTAATCACAATCCTTTTCTATCATGAATTCAATGCTTGTCTTTATTTAATCAATTTCTTTATTAAAGTAACATTTGCCAGCAGTAAATTGGGTTCCTCCTCAGTATCCATGAGGTAATGATTGTTTTGGGCAGATTAAACTTTCAAACTTGTATTTGAATAATTTAATTATTATTATTTTTTCTTCCTATTTTCTTTTTTTCCATCTACAAGAACCACCCATCAGCTAACGTTGGTATCACTTCCATTTTTGAAATGAAAAATAGCAATGCAGAATACCGTTAAATAGTCTGCTAACAGGATAAAATTATCAAAATAAAAACTTCACAAGACATGTTTAGCAGCTATCTTGCTTCATGTCTCGAATGTGCTTTAAAGCTCTGAAATTTTGACTCAGCTTGAAAGCTGAAAGAGATGGGATGAAATTGAACATGTTGGTGGGGATCAATTGACTTAAATTATCCATCATTTTTATATATATTATATACATAGTTATTTTCCTATTCACAGTTTTTTTGATATATGTTCTTCATTTACAACTTTGTTCAGAACTAAGATAATATATGTGGTTTATACATGGTTCTAATTTAGATGATAGATAGATAGATAGATAGATAGATAGATAGATAGATAGATAGATAGATAGATAGATAGATAGATAGATAGATAGATAGATAGATAGATAGATAGATAGATAGATAGATAGATAGATAGATGGATGGATGGATGGATGGATGGATGGATGGATGGATGGATGGACGGACGGATGGATGAATAGATGACAAATGATAGATGGATAGGCAGATTATATAGAGATAGAGATAGAGATAGAGATAGAGATAGAGATAGAGATAGAGAGAGATAGATAGATAGAGAGAGAGAGAGAGAGAGAGAGAGAGAGAGAGAGAGAGAGAGAGAGAGAGAGAGAGAGAGAATTTCTTTGAATAAATTATGGGTACCCTTAAAACATTTTAGATCCACTAATATAAAGACCTACACCAATAACTATAATCTGTCACTGAAAACATGTCTGAGCATATTTCAAATACAGCACATTATACAGTCCATCAAAATTATCAGGAAAACCTCCCTGTGGGTTTCAATTTATGTTTCCTGATTCAGTTTAATTCTTCAAGCATTGTTTTCTGAAAGTCAGATGATTCAGGCATGTTCTCTAACTAATAACCTTATTGACTCACCAGCCCTAGACTTTACTTAAACTTAAATAAATACATTTCCAAATCAGTGTTTTTAAGCATTAACAATTGTTTTTCAAGGTGCACTGTTTTCAAGTCATTACTTTATCTGAGTACCGATGCTGATTCTTTGCAGAGTTAATTGTACGAAAAAGTGAAAATGCATTGCCAGGCAAAGGGTGAGGCTTGTTTCTAACCTTTTGTTGATTTTTTTGAAGCTAATTGTTAGAAAAGATGACTCCATAATATTACGGGTGCATGTGTGTCATTCAAAGCTTGAAACGGAGAGACTGAGTAGTTCTTCTTTGTTTTCAGGACTATTACTTTATCCTTCACAAAACATTAATCCAGTGATTTGAAATGCTTCACACCAGTGACAAGAGGCAAAGAAGTTGATCAAACTTTCCTGTTTTCTTCTAATACAAATTGGTAATATATTTTTTTTCTGGAGAATGGTGATATTGTATTACAGAATAACAGAATAACACAGAGCTGGAAGGGACCTTGGAGGTCTTCTAGTCCAATCCTCTGCTCAAGGCCAGAGATCTTATAGCATTTCAGACAAATGGTTTTCCAATGTCTTCTTAAACACCTCCAGTGATTGAACACATGCAACTTCTGGAGGTAAGCCTTTCCACTAATTCATTCTTCTCACCATTAGGAAATTTCTTCTTAGTTTTAGGTTGGTTAGTTTCCATCCATTGCTTCTTGTCCTACCTTCAGATGCTTTGGAGAATAGAATAGAATAGAATAGAATAGAATAGAATAGAATAGAATAGAATAGGAGCAGAGCAGAGCAGAGCAGAACAGAATGTCAGAGTTGGAAGGGACCTTGGAGGTCTTCTAGTCCACCCGCCTCCTCAAGCATGAAATCCTTTATCATTTCAGCATGAAAAGCATGAAATCCTATATCATTTCAGACAAAAAGTTGTCCAATCTCTTCTTTAAAAGTTCCAGTGTCAGGAAATTTCTCATTAGTTCTAGGCTGCTTCTCTCCTTGATTAGTTTTCATCCATTGCTTCTTGTCCTGTCTTCAGATGCTTTGGAGAACAGACTGATTTTTCTCCCCCTTCTTTGTGGCAGCCCCTGAGATATTGGAACACTGCTATCATGTCACCCCTGGTCCTTCTTTTCACTAGACTAGACATACCCAATTCCTGCAACCGTTCTTCATAGGTTTTAGCCTCCAGTCCCCTAATCATCTTTGTTGCTCTGTAGCTGTCCCAACAAAGAACCACTAAATCTCAGGGATGCTTCACTTTTGTTTATTCAGTAGGACTCTATTTCAGATTCAGTTCCAGAAAGAATGAGTGAAGGACTAAACACAGTCCCTGGTTCTATCTTTCCCAAACCTCAGTAAATCACCCTAAATTGGTTTAAAGTATTTTTTTTTCTTTGGGTAATAATACACAAATCCAGTACCCAGGGATTCTTAAATTAAAATACTTTACCCGTGTAAGGTAAAAAGAACTGTCTGACAAACAGTTTTGGGTAATGTAGTAAAAGGTTTGGGATGCACTAGCCTAGATAATTTATTTCATCCAAATCCAGAAACATAATTCCCATCTGCAATTCCTTAGATATGTTCTTGAGATATTGGAGTTGTCCTTTGCAGATGATGTGCAGTTGCAGGAAAGGGTTCACCTGCAAACAAATTTGTGTCTCTATGAGCTGCAGAGTACATTTTTGGAATTACTGCTTTAAGCAAATTCTCTCTTATGTCAATGATCAGTTTCATCCTTGAATTTGTTTTTTGTAGAGGAGGAGGAGGAGGAGGAGGAGGAGGAGGAGGAGGAGGAGGAGAAACTGGGTTCTGAGGCTGCAGCTTCACCAAAAAGTTTAATAAGAAAGTAAAAAGTTAATGTAAATGAGCTTTTGTGAGTCTTGTACACTCTTAGATTTCATTAGACTTTTATCTCCCAGAGGAATCAATATTCAAATTAAACATAATTGATAAAAATCCAAAATTTTCTGCAATGCTCTTCATGTCAACAAATAAAGCCAAGGAATTGCATTTTAATTTGAAACACTTTGTGATAAAAGGATATAGCATCTTAATTTTCCCCCCCTTTCTCGGGTCCCACCTCATCCTCTTCCTTAAAGTGAATATAATCTGAGACATAGCTAAAACTTGATAATTATATTATCACATTCAGACACATATAACTACAGATTAGCAGTATTCCAATATTTGAGGGGCTACCCCAAAGAAGGGATCAACCTATTTTCCAAAGCACCAGAAGTCAAGACAAGAAACAATGGATGGAAAGTAACGGAGGAGAGAAGCAACCTGGAATTAAGGAGAAACTTCCAAACAGTGAGGACAATTAACCAGTGGAACAGCTTGCCTCCAGACATTGTGGGTGTTTCATCACTGGAGGTTTTTAAGAAAAGACTGGAGGGCCGCTTGTCTGAAATGGTATAGGGTCTTCTGCTTGAGCAGGGGGTTGGGCTAGAAGACCTCCAAGGTCCCTTCCAAATATATTATTCTGTAAAGATGGTTCTTCAGTAAAGATGTTGAAAATTAAAAAAGGAGAACCTAGTCCCCAACCACTTGCAGAGGAAGAAGCCAGAGTTGGTTGACAAATCATAGAATATTGATAGATCAGGACACTTCAAGGAGAAATAAATCTGTCAACAGATCAAGACTAATAGAATAGAATAGAATAATAGAGGTGGAAGGGATCTTGGCTAGTCCAACCCCCTGCTCAGGCAGGAAACCCTACACCATTTCAGACAAATGGCTGTCCAGTCTCTTCTTAAAAACTTCCAGTGTTGGAGCACTCACAATTTCTGGAGGCAGGGTGTTCCACTGGTTAATTGTTCTAACCGTCAGGAAATTTCTTCTCAGTTCTCTCCTTGATTAGTTTCCTTGATTAAGGTCCTT
>NW_015386407.1:1382352-1388044 GCF_001527695.2 Protobothrops mucrosquamatus
TCTCTCTCTCTCTCTCTCTCTCTCTCTCTCTCTCTCTCTCTCTCTCTCTCTCTCTCTCTCTCTCTCTCTCTCTCTCTCTCCCACCCTCTCCCTCTCCCTCTCCCACCCTCTCCCTCTCCCGCTTCCTCTCCCGCTTCCTCTCTCCCTCTCTCTTTCCATTCTGCTTCCCGTGCAGATCTCAAATCATTAATGTTTATCAATGAGGAGCAGGACCATCCTACTCCCCCAACTTTAATCAAAGGAACTGTATTATTATCAGCAGGCACGATATTCGCCCCTTTATTCTATTTGCATTCCTAGCTTGTCCTTCCAGTATTTGCTTTTGACAAATGATTTTACCAAAAAATTAATAATCATTTAAAAAAAAGGCAGTCAACGATTAATAGAATTAAGATCTTTTTGTAAAATAAACCCGTTTCTGCTGACAGCCCGCTTACCCCCTTCCTTGGGGTAGACAGTAAACAGAAACAAAGCCCTCCAGCATTTAAAGGCAGCCAGAACATTAAAGCAGGATTAGCTTCAGGAGCTGATGACAGATGTAAAGTGCTTTGCACATGTTGCTATGTGATGTTGAACATATGCTGTCAATTAAAAATTGCTTAAGAAATATTCAACAAGGCAAGTCTTACATAGCACAGGTTTGTAAGAATATCCTCTGTTTCTGCTTCCCTGTGTTGCGATTCAGTGGCATTCAGGCTTTCACGGCGAGCAGAAGAAGGGAGGAGAGGAAAAACCCACCGGTTTGATACCACGGTTGCTGCTCTAATTTACTTCCCAGTGTAGTGTGCGAATTGTGGCTTTTAGAAGCCTGGCATTACTCTGCCTCATTAGGGAAGTAGGAAGGCCCCAAAACATGCAGCTTTAAGGGCTCAGCGCACAGATTTCCCTTTGATCCTTTTTTTTTATAACATGAAATGCAGCAATCTGGCCTGGAGTGGCTACTAGTGAATAAATTACAGGTTACTTCCAAGAAACTACATGTTTCTTTGTTTGTTTTTAACTTTAGAACAGCCTCGGAGAATTATTTGGCTCTCCAAAAAGCTGGGGTGCATCCAATTCAGATATTGCTGCCAGACGTGCATTTTTTTTAAGAACAGAAGGAGAAATGGTCAACTATACAAATATACAGTATGGAGAGGGGAGATAATCAGAGAGACTATACAGATTAATAATAATAATAAAATTGGAAGGGACCTTGGAGGTCATCGAATCCAACTCCCTGCTCAGGCAGGAAACCCTACACCATTTCGGACAAATGGCTGTCCAGTCTCTTCTTAAAAACTTCCAGTGTTGGAGCATTCACCACTTCTGGAGGCAGGTAGTTCCACTGGTTAATTGTTCTAACTGTCAGGAAGTTTCTCCTTAGTTCTAGGTTGCTTCTCTCCTTGATCAGTTTCCATCCATTGCTTCTTGTCCTGCCTTCAGGCGCTTTGGAGAATAGCTTGACTCCCTCTTCTTTGTGGCAACCCCTGAGATATTGGAACACTGCTATCATGTCCCCCCTCGTCCTTCTCTTCGTTAAACTAGACATACCCAATTCCAGCAGCCGTTCCTTATATGTTTTAGCCTCCAGTCCCCTAATCATATTTGTTGCTCTTCTCTGCATTCTTTCTAGAGTCTCAGCATCTTTTTTACATCGTGGTGACCAAAACTGGATGCAGTATTCCAAGTGTGGCCTTAACAAGGCATTGTAAAGTCGTATTAACACATCACGTGATCTTGATTCTATCCCTCTGTTAATGCAGCCCAGCACTGTGTTGGCTTTTTTGGCAGCTGCAGCACACTGCTGGCTCATATTTAAGTGATTGTCCACTAGGACTCCAAGATCCCTCTCACAGTTACTACTGTTGAGCAAGGCACCCCTTATACTATACCTGTACATTTGGTTTTTCTTGCCTAAATGTAGAACCTTACTTTTTTCACATGCAATAGAACTTAGGTGAAATTAAGGTTTTTCCCTTTTCCTTTCCTAACTGCAGCTCTGATATCCTACTCAAACTTCGGAGTGTTCCGCCAAATCTACAGGTATTCCTCGACTTTCAACAGTTCATTTAGAGACTGTTCAAAGTTACAAGGGCACTGAAAAAGGACTGTTTTTCACACTTCACGATTGTTGCATCATCCCCCATGGTCACGTGATCAAAATTCAGACGCTTGGCAACTGGTTCATGTTTATGACAGTTGCAGTGTCCTGGGGTCATGTGATCCCCTTTTGTGACCTTCTGTAAGGTACACAAGAAATGTACATGTTACAATTTTTCATTTCTGTTAAAGGAATAGCATATAGAGGCACTTAGCAAAGGTATTTTTGGGAAAGGAGAGGTAGTAAGCTGGAGGAATAGAGAGAAAGTAAATACACTGACTTAAAGCATACTTTTAGAATAGTGCACACTATTGTAAAGTAGCATATAGCTTATGAATAACATATTATACAATTTATATAAGGTTTATTCTTTATAAAAACTGCCTAGAGTTAGTATTTTGAAGTATAACTATGAACCAAAGTGCAGCCATGTTTAACCAATGCATGAACTCTGTTACACACATAGAGATAAGATAGATAAGATAAGATAACCTTTATTGTAATTTTTTTTACTGTGGGCACAATGGCACACATCAAAAATGAAATTTAGTTGCCCGCTCTCAAAGTGAAACACTTACATGATACACACCTAAACATACTATGTACAACATATGTATAGACCCACACCCCTACATATACATAACAAATAAATATTAAATACTGTCCATCTTGAATATATAACGGAAGGAGGAAGCTTGAGAGTTCACAAGGTTAATGCTGTATGGAATGAAACTATGTCTGATTCTGGATGTTCTGCTATGGATACCACGAAGCCCCCTCCTCCCAGAAGGTAACAAGGAAAACAGGTCATGAAGAGGATGTGTAGTGTCCCAGACAATCTTATGGACCCTGCTCAAGCAACACTTCTGTGCCATGTCATGGATGGGAGGGAGGGAGCTGCCAATGATCTTTTCGGCCATCCTCACCACTCTCTACACCTCCTTCCTGTCTGAAGCAGTGATGCTTCTAGATCAATGGTGTCAAACTTCTGGCTCATGGGCCGGACACGTCACGTGGAAGCCGCACCCACCCCATTGCCGGCAATGGCAAAACAGTCCCGATACGTTGCGCGACGTCATGTGACATTGCGAGTTCGACATATCTGTTCTAGATGAAAAGCAGGCACTCTTATAGATAAACAAGGGAAGACCTAAATCCTTTATAATTGCAATTATCCAGTTTGGGTAACAATTCACCTTGCAGATAAGGCTATACCCTTAGTTAGCAGGATGTTACAAATCATGCCACAGACAAGGAAAGGAAGATATGACAGGAACAAAAGGGCCTTTTGATCTAATAATTGGAGGGTTTGGTCGTTGTAATGGTTGCTAGGCGGTCAGAAAAGCATGTGACCAATTGAAACTGGTCAACTGGGCTTCAATTAGAAGGATGTGCCATGATGCACGGGACAGGATATAAAAACCTATGCAGAAATTCATTCAATGTGGCCCTTTATTATGCATATAGAAGGGTACACCCGCTTTTGCAAAAAGCTTTAATAAAACTTGCTTTGTTTTCCAACACCCTTGGAGTTGAATTTTTATTCCTCACACTTCTGACAAGCAAAGGGGAAGTCATATTCACTTAACCACCATGTGACTAACTTTAAAAACTGTTGTGATTTACTTAACCACTGAAGCAATGGGGCAAAACTCACCTAGCCAACATGTCACTTAGCAGCAGAAATATGTTGGTCAATTGTGGCCATAACGTGAGGTAGTTTAAAAGGTTGTCTCCATTACAAACCCCAGTTTGATCCAGATGTTTTGCACCATTTATATTTCCAAAAAGTTCTGCAGTGGCCACCTTTGTTCTAAGCCAAACCATTGGTACACACGAAATAATATTGTTTTTATGGCTTGGCTCGCCTCTTATTTTTCCTTGTCAGGATATCTGAAGCCTCCTTCCCTGGGCTGAGATGTGAGATGCTGACATTTTGACCCTTCTTTGCTCTCGTAGAAAAGCTTTCTTAAATTGCTTAAAGCCCTTGGCATTGATTCATCAATCCTATGTGTCAATATTTACTTCAATCCAACCTTGTATATCTGATACACACACGGAAAGAAAACATGAGTGCTTGTACTGCCTGAATTATATTACAGCGAGGTGTTCCTCTGTGTTCACGCACTGTTTTCAGAATCCTTTTGTGCCAAATTTGGGGAAAAAATTGTGTATGAATAAGGGAAAGCTACTATTAACCGCAATGTGCTGTATGTTTCTTATTTGTGTTTGCACAGTTTGGAAAGGAGATATTGCATTCAATCCCTTTTAGCAACATGAATTTCTTTTTTTTTCCCCATTTCCCCCCCAAAAAAAATTTTCAACAATAATTTCTTTCTCGTGAGACTGCACTCATGAAAATCTCTTGCATTAAATTCCTTTCAATAATGTATCTTAATAAATAGCTCATTTATAAATGATCCATAATTTTTTTTGTATTTTTTTTTTAATTCAGAGACCAGAATATCAGTGACACCTTCCGTCCGTTGGCGTCCCGAAGAGACAAAGACAGGAACACAGGAACGTGGTGAAAGCACGGTGATTTATTTCCCGGCCAAAACAAAGTCAGCACTGGGAGTGGTTTGCTCCCAGTGCTGTATATAGAAGTGCCACACCCCTTCCCCCCGCCCCCAACAGCAAGCCAACATCCGTCTGTATCCCATAAATGTCCCCGTAGTCCGGTCCCGCCCCTCTCTGGCAGCCGTCACGCCGGCCTTGTTCTCTCGCCGGCTGCTTGGCTGTTGCAGCAAGCCATCACCCTCCCGGTTCTTCTTTCTACAGCCTTGCTCACGCTGCAGATGTCCTTCCTCAGGACCTGCACTCTCTTGGTCCTGACTGTCACATGGGCTGGCCAACGGGCCAGGGGTTGACGGCTCGGCGGGTCTTTGCGGGCGGCAGCCGCAGCCGGGCCCTTCCCCAACATCTGCGGTCCTTTTTGGCGCCCCGCGGCCACCATCCGCGATCCTCCGGCTCCCCGGCTGGGCCGCGGCCAATGCTGCGGTCCTTTTTGGCGCCCCGCGGCCACCATCCGCGATCCTCCGGCTCCCCGGCTGGGCCGCGGCCAATGCCCGGCCTCCGCATGCCTCCCCCCTCGCCCCCGCGCTGGGCAAGGCCGGCTGAGGCCTCCAGGACCCACTTGCGGTAGGCGGCGGCTCGGGGGAACAAGGGGGGGGTGGGTCGTACCTGTTGGCCAGGTCTGCACCGGAGGAGAGCTGGGTGGCAGCGTGCGGCGGTTGGGCGGCTGTGGCGGCGTGGGCGGCTGCGGCGGCGTTCGGCTGCTGCTTCCCCCCCCAGCAGATGGCAAGCCCTGCGGAGCTTGACATGCGGCCCCCTCTACCACGGCTCCTCCTGGAAAAGAAAGGGATGTGGGTAAGGGTACGCCTCTACCTGTAGCAGCCCCCGGCCTTCCAGGGTGTTTATGGTGGAATGCCCGTACTAGTCGTGGGGCATGGACATCCCCCTCCCCAACCCACGAGGCGTCAGAGAGGGGGTATCCCTTCCACCGGATGAGGTATTGTACTTTTCCGTGGTGGGTCCGAGAGTCGAGCACCTCCTGCACTTCGTACTGTGACCCGGTAACCGGTCCCGGCGCCGATTGCGACGGGGCCT
>NW_015386408.1:0-42805 GCF_001527695.2 Protobothrops mucrosquamatus
CAGTTGCTGATAAAACTGCTTGTCCATGTAATCACCAGGAGTCAAGGTCGACTCAAAGGTTTCTTTCTATATTATGTGACTCATTATGGAATTGAAAATTTACCTGTTCCATCCATGACCTCTGGATTTGGGAGTATTTCATAACTACAGGAATCCCCAGATATTGAACATGGCTCCAATTCAGATAGGGCTGGCAGTGGTATTTGGCTGGAACTTAACGTCTGTCCATTCTCCAATGATCCTTCTTCATTCTGTATTGGAAGCTCTCCATCTAAAAGAAAGCACAATAGTACGGGATAAAGAATATAACTGCAATCAAAAAATCAGTGCTCTTTAATAAAGAGGTTGATTGGAAAAATGGGCTCTCCCCCCTCCTGTGCCTCATTTATTTTAACTGCAAGCAACAGATTTCATAGGATTTTTTTTTTTTAACATAGAATAGAATCAACCCAGTTACCCAATGATACCTTGTCTAATACAAATACAGTATATCTTTGCTTAAGGTATATTTGTAAAAAGGGTAACCGATTGTTGGGACATTATAATCTAACGAAAGAAAGACATTGGAACAGGATTGTTCAATGTCTACTTGGCATTCTTACAGCACGGCAGCTAGGACTAATTTCCCTGCACTCTCAACCCCCCCAATCTCCAAATAGCAAGCCAAGCTCTTATTTCAGGTTTTGAGTGCAAATACCGGTTCCATTTGAACTCTTCCATACAATAATCTACAGACTGGAATACTGTATAGTACTTTATGATTTGCCAGTTTTGGCACATCTCCTGCACAGGTTCTTGATTGGTGCATCGGACATTTCATTTACATTGAAAGTCTCTGTTGGCTCATAAATTAATATTTATGAAGCCCTTTTGGGAAATCCTGGAACTGATATCAAAATTACACAAACACAAATAGAAAATACTGCTTAATCAATTAAAATTAATTCTACTGGGATTTAAATAATAATATATTATAATAATAATAATTAATTAATAATGATTATAATTAATAAGTTACAAGAAACAATGTGCAGCTAATCGGGGAATTGTCTAAAACTAATCTACACTAATCTATACAAGCTAGAAATTGCCCAGTAGTCATTATTCACAAATCCAGATATATAAACAGCAGCAGTTTGGTTTCCCAAAAGTTTTAATGCTTCATTAGAATTTTGGGATGATTTTCTTATGATCAATATGAATATCTTTGCTTTTGAATTATCTAGGAAATTTCTTTCTCTCTATCCGTGTGTCTCTGTATGTGTGTGATTATGTGTAATGTGTGTTTGCTATCCAGGGAATAAAAGTCTCCACTATGGAGGCTTTTGATTTGAACATTGCTTGAAGGAAGGACTGTCTTTTCTTGGCCTTTTTTTCAGAAGGAAATGAGAAGACTACAATCAACCCAATTTCAAAGATGGCTTTTTTTTGAGAGAGAGAGGTTGGAAATGGTGCTGTATGGAAATGCTCCTAAGCAGATTGAATTTAGAGGGACTTAAGTTTTAGATATGCTTCCTTAAGTTTATCTTCATACTTTCTCCCAAGACCAACTGGAATCAGTGAGATTTATATTCAACTAAACATGTGCATGTTTGTGCTGAGAGGTAAACAATTATATAAAAGCAAAACTGTAAAGCCAATTATAATTGCATTACTGCCTTCCCTTTTCAAAAGATACATAAAATAATACTGTTGAATACTGCTAAGTCAAATGTGCTGAATATTGCTAAGTCAAATGAAAGACATTTGAACTGCACATAATAAATGTTAAATTTCAGTACTGTGTAGTCCCTTCATTAATATTTCACTGAACAGAAGGATTTAAAATCAAGCTGCTGGCTGTCATCTGTTGAGTTAGATGGTTGGAAACTGTACAAGAGATGACAAAACTAAATAACTTTAATCTTTTTTTAATCAAACAGCAATCTTGCAACTATACAGAACAAATTACTCTAANAATTTATTATTCATTTTTCATGAAATGATCTGTTAATTGCTTTTACTTACTGATGTATTTCTGGGCTTCAAAATTGGGCTCAAAGAATCATACAGTTAAAAGAGTCTTTATAATTTAGCACCACAGAAAGCCATGGTAGATACAACCCAGATGTTTTTTGCTTACGTCACAAATGTTATTTTCAGACAATAAAGAAGGCGTCCAATTAGTAACCATTTTAGGTTGTTGCTTTCCTTTTTAGCAAATACTTAAATTCCATCAACAAATAGGTCGAACTGGGACACAGCTGATGAGAAGGAAGATTTGAGTCTCACTTCTAGCAGAACTGGAGGAGAATGCTAGATCATTATGCCCACCTATATTTCCCTTGGTGTCACAACTGAATTTTTCCTTTGTTTGCATGGCAACCTTGATCTGTTTTCAAAAAAGTGAAGGTGGCTTGTGCTAGAAACTAGTGATTCATTTTATGAAGAATGTCCAAAGATTTGATGTGCCTTAGGTGTTATAGGTGACTTATAGGAATTGGGTATCTCAAAAAGCAATCCAGTTTATGAGCATCTTTTCACAATGGAATATTTCATCTGAATATGTTGTAACACTGAATGTGACTCTGAAATGTGAATTGGATTTTATGGTCTCTATGACCATCCTTTCTTGTAAAACTGTGAACAGAGCTTCTCTCTCTCTCTCTTAATGCTGTAAAAATATGGATAATTAAGCTAGAAAATATTCCAATACAATCAAACAATATTTTAACTAATGAAGTTTGTGTTGTGAAAAACTGTGAAATGACAAAAAATCTTTAATTTCACAACATATAGGCAGATTTAACCCTAGTTTCAATTGGGAAAAATCTGACAATCCTAAACCAGGCCAAATCCAAAAATGCCAGGGAATTACTAGAAGCTCTGACAAATCAGCCATCAATTGACACATAGACATTAACAACATCTATAGATATGAAAAAGAGACAATCAACCAGCCCCAAAGAGAAAAAGACTCCAGCACTCAGATCAGCAGAGATGAACTCCAAGGTCACTTTCAGATCAACAATCAAGTAAGCAATTCCCCAATCAAGAAACTGCCAGAGAGCCATTAGTAAACAGCCCAACCAAAGAATCCCTAAGACCGCCCCCACCCACCCAGACAGGCAAGACGCCAGAATATAAACGGACAGCAAACAGCACTCCTTACTAGCACTGATGATGTTACCTAGTTAGGGTAATGAAACGTCTGCAAGAAAACAAGCTCAGAGAGCACCCAGGACCTCTCAATATTTTAACTTTAATACAAAAGCTGCTCCTGAGTGCATTTGAATTTATTGCTTATTATTGTTTGGAGTCCAGCTATTATAAAAATCCAGATCCAAGTTTTGGACTTGCTACAAGAAATTCTTGCAAAAACAAATAATATTATCCACACACCCCACTGTCACTGTGAGTTGACAGTGTTTCTTACCTTTGTCATATATTTCCTTCAGAACTCCTCTCTTGATAAGTTCCTCTCTGCTTTGCCTCATTGATATTTTTCTTTCGAGTGCTAACGAAAAGAAAAAAAAAATACAAGTTGAAATAGTGAACTCATAAAATATGATATGAGGAAACTGTAAAAAAACTGTTTTCATCCCTTGAAATACTTTTATAATCCTGAAGAGTTGAATAAACCCAAATCACTGAAATCTTTTTTTCATCTTCTATTTTTGCCAATATTTTCAACTTTACTAAAAGGTATCTGCCCTCATTGTCTTTCTATTTATTGATTTTACATCTGACTTTAATGTTAAGATTTCTTTCTTTTTTTTTTTTCTTGTAAAATTTTTATTTTTTGTAAAATATACATCTTCCAATATACACAATACATTAACTTTAGCTTTCCCCCCATACCCTCCTCGGCTTCCCGGAGCTGAATACAGGATCAAGTTCATATTTCCATAATTCTTCTACAATCATTAATCCAATTAAAACAATTATAATACTAACAATCTACACACCCCTTTAACTCTAAATAGAATATTGCAACTATACTAATTTATAATCTACCTAATCCTTAAACAAACTAAAAATAAAATAAAATAAAATAAATTCACATAATTAAAAAACACTATTATATCTATATATGTAATTTAAGCAATAATCCTTTCCTAACTAACATAAAGAAAATTTTCATTTCATATAATTAATAGTATCATTAAAATATAAATTTATAAATAGAAACAACTACTAAACAAAAAAATATTACCACTCAAATATATCCCATCTATAATCCTTCAATCTCCCCCCAAAAGTAAGAAAAAAACCCCACTAATGTTAAGATTTCTGATTGGCGTGGTGATGAGCTGAATTTATGAACATCCAAGGAGATTATCTGATCTTTTGATTGCTTGATTGCTTGATCAGTAAGCAGAAAACTTCTTTTGTTTTCCTTCGTCTAAACTGCAGTTTTGTAGTGTCTTTCATTAGATTAATTATGGGTTTGAAATCAGGAAGACAGAGAAAATAGGAATCACTTCCTCCTCTTCAGAGGGGCATCAGCTTCTTCAGATTGTTGAAGAACAATTGAAAGATTGAGCTGCTGATGAATTTATTCCTGAAAGCCAATAACTTTAAAGGCTTCTCTCATGGTTTATGGTCTTCTAAAACAACTGTTTTTACATATTCATATGCTGGGAATTAAAGCTTTTTGGTGCTAGAACAAATACTTGAGATGCTTCCAGTCAAAAAATATTGGAGCTGAATTTTTTAGTAATTGATTTAATTGAGACAAAAATTGCTCAGCTTAGTGAGGAGAAAGATCAGGTAAATTATTAGGTTCTTAAATGAAACTGCAGTAAGAATAACAAAGCAATATTATTTTGACTGTCAAGAATAGACAAACAATTCAGCACAAATAATGATTCTATTTTAATAAATCAGTTACTCATAAATCATTTCTAATGTTTAATGTTTAAATTTCCAATACTGAATCCAAAGGAAATCATTAAGAATTTTTTTTAAAAAAAAATAATAATATGGTTCTTCTGAAGATAAATAGGAAGCTGCTTATGTCTATCTATTCAGGAAATAATAGGTTTTTGGGTTTTTTTTGTTAATTAGATTAAAATGTGGTATTTTAATCCTTTGACCAGCATTTTTTTTTATAATGCCTTGATTTCTCTTCCAATCATTACTTCACCCCTTGATTAACTCATATAGTGAACCTGACCTTGGAATTTCTGCTCTGTTTTAATAAGGGTACTCTAGGAATAAAATTTCAGCTGGAGTTATTATATGCTGATGATATTTTATGTATTATTGATATATGTATATATGTATAAATATTGTGTAATAGTTTTATAACACCTATTAGGTGTCATTCTTCCCAAGTAGACCAGAAGGGGAAAATGAGCAGATGAACTAATACTATTTTATTGTAAAACTACATTAACAGAATCTTGCAAGTCTGAAAGTACAAATCTTTCACGGTCTCCTTTACAGCCTGAAAAGCTAGGAAGGGTTCTTTCTCGGCCTTTCTCTGCCTATTACGCAGCTTGTGGGCTAGGCCTTCGCTTATTTGACATTCCACAGGAAGCATTTCTTCAAGGCCTTGTTCACATACCATTACCCCAGGTTATTCAATTCAATATAGAATGTCTAAAATATGCTCTATGAGCTCTGGATAGCCAGAGGAGTTATGGTGAACCTTTGAAGGAAAAACTCTGCAAAAGTGGAATCGATGACTGTGGCAAATGGCAAGGAACCGATGAGCAGATTGGTTCCATGGAACCTCTCAGGATAAAGAGAGGATGGAAAAAAACCCCACATGTGTTCTGGACCCACAGGACAGTGAGCAGACCCACAGGACAGTGGCTTTCTGCTGATTTGAGTACCAGGAAATGACATGATTAGTCATCTTGCTTGCAACCATAGTGGAGACTTTGAAAGCACACTAAGTTTCCAAACCTCACTTTCTAATTAACTCACTTGCTAATTAACTATTTCCGAGATATTAAAGACCTTTGGAATGACAACTTTGAAAATGCTGGATGTGTCTGCCTTTAATCCTGAATGAAAGAACATTTTAATTGTAAATTAAATGAATTTAATTTTAACTGTAAATTAAATAAATTTAAAGAATCTGAAATAAATAGCAATCATGCAAAAAGCACTATAGACACAACTAGATAGTTATATTATCTAGTTCTAGCCCCTCTGACATCATGGCAGGGACTTGGTTTCTTTTTCATTACGGCAATAATTCTACTGTGTTTCTAGTGTTAAAAGCAACAAGGTATATTTGAAAAGTCTTGGACAGAAATCAAAGGTTGATCATTATTCAACCATGATTTGAAACTTCCATGTAACTAGACGAATTAATAATAGATGAGGCACTTACATATATGATGTGGCATTGTCCTGTTTGGCTTGCAAATCCATATATTTGTTAATATTGTTTGGGGAACATTAATATGGTTTGAAAATGGGAATGTGATTTTAAATGATATATTTAAAAATGGGATTTATCATTATATGGAAAACTATGGATATATCAGGCAGGAGCAGGAACAAAAATGATATTTTTTTTAACAGTGAAAAAGAGAACCTATGCCAGGGTTCTTCAAACTTGGCCCTTTTATGACTTGTGGGCTTCAAATCCCAGAATTCCTCAGCCAAGCACACTGGCTGAGGAATTCTGGGAGTTCAAGTCCACAAGTCATAAAAGGGCCAGGTTTGAAGACCCCTGACCTATGCAGACCTTGCAGAAGTGACTTGGGAAATCTCACAGCAGCTGTGCTAAGCTTTGCAGAGGTAGATGGAGAGAAGCTTTGCTCCTATCAATATGCTTTGTGAGCACTTTTCAAATGCTCTCCCGGCCTTACCAGAAGTTCCTTTCTTGAGGGAACTGAATTTTAAAAGAGAATTTTTCAAATAGCCACCTTTGTAATTTTGTAGTTACATTTGTATAATTTCTATTTCATAGGAAAAAGTCTATACAATAACTGTCAATTTTCCCTCAGACATTAAATGTCAAATAAGGTCATAGTTTAGTTGTTATTGTAGTATATACCTACTGGTGCCAGTTCACATCAAAGGATTTTTTAAAAAATAAATATCTGTGACCTTTCAGGAAATTTGCAAATCTCTTTATTTCCTGCTCATTGCAAGAGATAATTACACGCGCTGTTCAAAGGGTTTCTTAAGATGTCAGGCCTGCTGAATCTATCACTGAAGTATTGAGTCCCACTGAGAAACAGGTGCACAGTTTCTGTGATTCTGTCAGGCATCAATAGCTATTTTGATTTCTCGTTCTTTCGTCAAGAAAACCAGCATTATCTAAATTGAATGTGGAATAGTTGTTGCTATCCTGCCTGTAAGTTATATTGTGCCATGAATAATTCCTGTTAGCTCTCTTAAAGTCTTTTACAGTGTTATTGTCTCATTGTCTTCCCCAAAGTCTAATCAATCCAACCACTTATTTCATTTCCCTGATCATTTCTTAAAACTTCATATCAACACACCTCTCCAGCCTCCATCTGATTCTGCTAATCTTCATATAATCTTCTTTATATAGTATATAGTATACTATATAGTCAGTGCCAGTTGGCAATTTTACCAATGTATCTTTGCATTTAAATATAAGCCTTTGATTGATGTGTGTTTGATTATTTTCCCCCTACACAGTACCATTCATTTTTTAATGTTATGATGTTATGTTATGTTTTAATAACTATAGTCATTGAATATATAGGAACCCACAGATTAATGTAGTTCTCAAAGAAAAATGAGATAAATGCATTTTTTTTGCTGCAAGGTTCAGGAAAATGGTTAGATCTCTGAGTTCAATGAAACCCAAGGAAATGCAAATCAATAACATCTGAACGATGCTAGAAGCCTTAGCTAACAGAGGGAGCTGCACTGAGAAAATTCAAATCAGGTACATACAGATCTTTCATACATTGAAAATCTGTTTAAGAAAAAGGTATTTTTTTTAAAAAGAGAATGCTTTAGATTGGATAGAAATTCCAGAACGAATTATGCATAGGCAAACTAAAAGAGATATTAAATCATATTATTTCCCAATAAAAGAAAATATATTTATCCATAAGACACAAAAGAAAGACATTTTAACAAAATCTAGCCAGCCTTAAAGGTCAACCAAAATAAAGGGGAGTAGTAGGCCATCCGTACTGCAAGTGCTTTTTCCTTTTGTTTAATGTCTTTGTGAGAAACCACAAACATATCTCTGAGCTCTCCCTCAATTTGTAGCAGTGCCATCATCACAGGAAGCCAGATGGATGACATTTTCTACCAAGGGCTGGAGATTACCATCTCTATTTCAGCCACCGGAACTATGCTTTTGTGGTTGGAAGGAGACATGATTTGGAATTGTAGCTGAAAATGACAATGTATCTCTAGTTTTCCTTTCTCTGCCCTTAACACCTAATTGTAGGAACATGTAACACAATTTTCCACAGGAAGTCAAGGGATTTTTCATTTCCACCTTCTTCTTCTTAGCTTGTAAAGAGGGACACAAGATGTGGCAACATCACAAACATTTTTTCCAAATGAGGTGTAAGATAAAGAAGTCAAAAATATTAATACTAGGTTTTGTCATGGAATGTAATAAGAAGGTGGATTCCCCGGAGGGAGGGGGTACATTCAAGAGGAGTAAGAGGCAACTCATCCATGAACTTATGTGTGGGAGAAAAAGGATGAAGACAGCTCCTGCCTAATACATTGCTGAAGCAGATAGTAGAGAGCTCAGTTTGGGAAGATTTTGTCTATAGGTGTGAAACAATAAGTATGGAAGAATCAACACATATCATTCTTGGTTTTGGGCCTGACAGATTCTGTGATGAGAAAGCTATGCAATTGTTTGGATAGTCCTGCCTTATGCTGACCTCCATCTAGCATAAAATAATGCTGCACTGATCAATTTCATAAACGGTTTCATTGTAGTTAACTTATTTTTGTCAATCAAGATTTCTGGTGAGGTATAGAGACCTGATGATGTCCTTGAAAAATGGGGATGACATTACTGCTATAGCTATATGCAGGAGCTGGGCCAGCAAAATCTCTCTGGAAAGAGAGATCTTGCGATTGCCCACTTATTTGGGTCAACTAAGCTTCAAACCTAGTGAATAGGCTTCCCCATGTATCCAAATTTCAAAGTCATCCATGAGTGTCAATGTAGGTTTCTTTCATTCGCAATTCCCATCAGCAAACTTATGTGTGTATCTAACCGATTGTTCCAGCCACACAGAGAAAAAAAATCTTTGCCATTGGCACTGTGACCGAATGAGAGAATTAGCAAACTAGAAAACAAACAGATAAAAGGAGATAAGAAAAAGCGAACATAACGACAATGTGATGAATTGCTTACAAAACCCATTTCAGGTATTTTCACACTTCCACTAATAGATATTTCTATTAAGGAGGAAGGAGAAGATACAAAAGGACAGGCTGCATTTAAAAAAAGAGAAACCTAATCTCAGTTTCAAACAGGTGTAGAGCAAGGTGAGAAAAATCATATTTTACTTGGTTGAATAGCAAGAACATTATGTATTTAGTCAGCAGTTCTTAATTGCAAAGCAGGCCACATTAGGATGTTTTAAAAATAGCTATCCCGATCATATTCCCTGGATTAATCACAACTAAGGGTATCAAACCACCTGGAAAATTCAGATCCTCACTAGACAGCAGCAGAAGTTTTCTACTGATTTCCCACCATCTAGTAATCATCCAGCCAATACATTCCAGATCTGGTGGTCCTACCAATGGTCCAAATAATACAGAACAGCTTCGAGCCACAATTTGGATCCTTCACATCAACACAGATTTAGTGCTGCAGCTTGGAAGTCAGTGTCGTAATCTGAAAGTAAAGTGGGATTTACTTTTAAGTAGGCATAGGTACAATTATACTGCAGGTACCTGATAAGTCTAATGGACTCCTAGAGATCTTGCAATACATAAAATATTAGACTCTCTACCTCTCTCCAGGCTTAAATCCAGGAAACCAATTTGGAATAACATACTATAGTCTTATGATATAGATGAAAAATGGCAATTAAGATGGGTGACTTTTAATAACCAGTTTACACAGATCCAACAAAACCACTTCCAGGAATGCAGTTGCCCCCCAAAATACGGAGCCATCTGAATAGAATCAGGACAGGCCATGCAAATAGCTGAGAGTTCCCCATGCAAATATGGTGCACTGGAACAAACTGTAACACATATAGAAGACATAAGAATGTCTCCTCAGGAAATTTCAAGGCACCTGGGATGATCATACCATAGCCACACCAGAAGTAGTTCAACAGCTAACTTTCTTAAATATCAATTTGTAACATCTATCCCAGTGCAATTCTATGGCTCCATATTATGGTGATTTTATTATGGTTTTATCTTACTTTAATATATTATCTGCTATATTGTATTATCCACATATCATATATATATATATATCTGTATATGCTGACGCTTTATTTAAACTAAATGTGTACAGTGATTGCATGACCTCTGTAGATGCCAGATGCTAAATAAATAAACCTGATGAGCCTGAATAAACAGATCACTTTGCTTATAGTGAAGTGGATCTGCTTCACTTCCTTGCCTAGACTTCTCACTGAGAATGCCAACAGAAACTTCACTGAGTAATGCATTTTTCAGCACCAAAGAAGGGGAAAAATAAATACCAGCCTATGTCTGGATTATCCAGGCTATCTTGCAAAACATCAGCTTTTTGGTTCCTTGCTACAGCCTGGGAGAAAAACGGAGGAGGAGCAAGCGTACTTGAATGAACAAACTAGGGAACAGCAGAAAATAAATTTGCTTTTGGAAGTTGATATCTAGTATAATATGTAGAAAATGATTCAGTTCATGGAAAACATAAACAGGATATAATGAACATGTAATAAGAAACATCCTACTAGTAATTAAGATACCTTTACTGTCATCTTAAAGTGTATCTAAAATTTGAAGGGGTCAGTGCAGTGTTATGTGTTGCCAGGAAATCAGAATCTAAAATGAGCTCAGTGCTGAATTAAAGTATTTAAGAAAGCAAAAAAGCAAAGAAACAAAAACAAAAAACAGGATCATACTTCCTGTGCCATCGCACCCTCAATTTATGCCATATTGTCTGGTGGCCCTGTATATATAGTAACCACATATCGAGTGCTGTAGAGAAGTGTACATTATGTATAATGTTTCTATATGTAGGTATATGCAAGTATGAAATATTTCCTGCAACTGAAAACGAATGCATTGCCAGGGACCGCATGTTCTGAGACTAGTTGTTGATAAGCATCTCCTGGGCCTGTGCACTCTGCCTTTCTTGAGCCCTTTCTTTGTCAACCATACTTGGGGATTCACATAAAGAGCCCATTTTTAAAAACTGTACTTTTTAAGTACAAAATGCAATGTCTTCTTCACAATTCTATGGTTCACTGATTTGAATATCATGCTCTGGAATATAAAATGGAAATAAACCCCGCAATGGTACGCTACTGTGATTTAACTTTATGCTGTTGCTAATTATTATTGATTGTAATATGACAGAAGTGTAGCAACTGAAGAGCCAAAGGGGTAAAAAAAAAATGAAAGGTGACATCTGGCCCAGTTCCCCAACAAGGAAAAAGCAACAGCTGTTTCATACAGTTTGACTACTATTTCACAGTAATGCTCTGCAAATGGTCACAGTGGATATACTGAAGGAAGCAGCAGAGATGATCACAGAGCCATTCTCGGTGATCTTTGAGCACTCCTGGAAGACTGGAGGAGAGCAAATACTACCCTCATCTCCAAAAAAGGGAAGAAAGAAGACTTGTGAAACTGCAGACCTTTGTGTCTATGCATGGCAGAAGTAGAGGATAAGCAGGGGTAGGCAACCTTGGCTCTTTTATGACTCGTGGACTTCAACTCCCAGAATTCCTGAGCCAACATGGCTCAGCTTGGAAACCTCTCCCTTTCCCTTCAGCATGGCTGGCTCAGGAATTCTGGAAGTTGAAGTCCACGAGTCATAAAAAAGCCAAGGTTGCCTACCCCTGGATAGGGAGACCTGGTTTGGTGGTGGCATATTTGTAAAGAACCTGGTGTCCTTATTGACACAAGTTAAATTTGAGCCAGTGTTATAATGTAGCTGTTGAAAAGGCAAATCCTATCTTGGGGGTGCATTAAGAGGAACATGAAATCCAGATCTTTGGGAAATAATGGTTCTGCTCTAACTTTGCACCAGGTAGGTCTCATTTAGAGTCCTGGATACCACAGTTCGAATGGAACAAATTCAGAGGCGAATTTCCAAGGTGGTGAAAGTTTGGAAACCAAGAATAATGAGGAACAGTTGAAGGATCTGTGTGTTCAGCCTGTAGAAAAGATGAGTAAGGAGACATATGGTAGCAGTTTTCAAATATCTGTGGGACTATCATTCGGAAGAGGGAGAGGACTTGTTTATTGCTTGAGAAGATAATTGTTAAGATAATGGAAGATAATCAAAATAAGTTTAGGCCAGGTATCAGAAAGAACAAGTACAAGTTGCTAGGCGATAGAGCAGACTGTTACCTGAAATACTGTAGTGAAATTTCATCCATCACAAGTCTTGAAACAGAGGCTGGGTGTCAGAGATGCTCTAATGCAGGGGTCCTCAACCTTGGCCACTTTAACATTTGTGGACTTCAACTCCCAGAATTCCTCAGCCAGCTTGCTGGAATTCTGGGAGTTGAAGTCCACAAGTCTTAAAGTGGCCAAGGTTGAGGACCCCTGCTCTAATGGATCCAGCACTAAATGTCCTCCATGGTCACCTCCAGTTCTCCAGTTCTATGCTCATACTGCTATTACAAATGAATTGTTTCAGGTTAAAATTACCTAACATCAAATCTGTTCAAAAAGTGGGCACATTTTTTTTTAATATAAATGCAAAGTAAGATTTTACTATTATATTTTTCTAAATGACACAGTATGAATTGACCCAACCTTCCTGAACCTGAGACACACCAGGTATTGGGACTACATTTCCCAGATCCTAGACAATATGTCATGCTAAAGATCATAGAAGTTTTAGTGTCAACATCTGGAGGGCGCCAAGTTGTAGAAAGTTGATCTGAAGGCACATGGGTTATCCCATGATGAAACTGGTCTGGATATATTTTGGGCATAGACAGGGTGCTTCCTGGGACTCCTTACTTCCATAAAAGTGAGAACATCTATCTAATATAATAAATAAAATAAATAATTCTCCTCTCTCCTAATACGTTTCAACAAAATTACATGTACTAAAGTCAAGTATACTTGTTTTAAACAAAAGGATCACTGAGGGTTTAAATTGTGAATTTTGTGGATTTTTAATGTTGTATGCCACCTGGAGTAACTATGTGTGAATTGAGTGGCTATATAAATTTGTTTAACAAATAAATGAATGGATCTTCTATGCTTATAGTATACTTCAGCTGAAATCTCAGAAACAGTTTGAAATCTAACTTTATAGAAAGGAAAATAAAATTGCATGTCTGATATTAACTTTTTAAATATTAAATCATAAAAAAATTGTGACTGAAAATATCTTATAACTAGATATGTAGGTTCCAGTACAATGTTCCCATTCTGCCTTATATCTAGAGGAAATCTGGGATAGCATCATAGCAATAGCAATAGCACTTAAACTTTTATATCGCTTCACAGTGCTTTACAGCCCTCTCTAAGCAGTTTACAGAGTCAGCACATTGCCCCCAACAATCTGGGTCCTCATTTTACCCACCTTGGAAGGAGAGAAGTCTGAGTCAACCTTGAGCCGGTGAGAATCGAGCTATTGGCATTTGGCAGAATTAGCCTGCAATACTGCATTCTAACCACTGCGCCCCCACAGCTATTGCATAAGTTGCTGTTTATCCTAGTCACAGATTACTTTAGGGTTAAGAGTAGATAATTCATTGTTATTAACATGAGACTCCCTCCCACAACCTATCTGGGTGTAGGGACTACATGCAGATAATGTAGCAATTCTTATTTCTAAGTATGCATTAGATGGCAACATATTCATGTGAAAATCTTGTTTATCTAATGTATTCATAAAATTAATAGCAGATTACTGTAAGATTTATGGAATAATGCTCAACACCCAAAAATAATTGCTTTAAAATACCTAAGGGATTTAAAAAGTTTGAACATATGCCCTTGATCTTCCCTGAACACCAGTACAGTTTTAAGTTGCCTCTAGGAAGTTTCCACTTGAGTAAAACTTGGTGAATAATTTAGTGTATTAAAAAAACAACACAAAACCATCATAACTGCACCCTCTGAAGATCAGTATTCAGAAATCTTGTAGGCTTTTACTGCTGTTAAATAATTGCTTTTTGATTAAATGGAAGTCAGGGAGTTTGATTTAGTTATTTTAATATATGGAGAGGCAAATCTTAGGCTGGTAAGTATATTTGGAATTCTGGCACCATATTCTGAATTCTGAGATTATTCAAACCTTCTGTCAGGAGGACCGTGCATCTACAAATTATATCATCAGGGATGTCCACAGGGATGGTTAAAAATGTCAAGAGGGCAGCTATGACTGTGCATCTGAAACTATTTATGAGTGTTGTTACACATTAAAAAAACAGGTAGAATTTTGATTGCACCAGTGAGTTGTCATCTTGACTTTTTAAATCATCCCTGTGTAGCATATTTTTGTAGTATCAATATGGATTTTGTTGTCTGTAAATTGTCACTTCCAGGATTGCAGTCACCAATGGACACTCTTATTTTAATTTATTTTCCATCATCGCAGACTGCCACGTTGACACACATCTAGCTTCTTCATAAATTGTAAGCTGTAAAACTGTAAAACCATAAGGCCACACCCTATTAATCATTAGAATCAAGGATAGTATTAAGGGAACAAAATGCCAACCAGATGGCATGGAATAAGCAGGTATTAATCTCCAAAGACTTGTTAGAACAGGCATGTTCTAACAGTTTCAGGAAGATGTCTAAGCTAGAGGTCAACCTGATCTTGAGGGAGGGAAGAGAGTTTACTGTACTCTAAAATATCAGGGCAGCAGAGAACAGCCATGTCTTCTGCACTTCTGCATCTCTCAAACTGAGGGTACCTGAAACATTATTTCACAAAGAAGGATGAACAGAGTGGCAAACAGGATTTGGAAGAAGCTATCCCATAGACAACCGGTATCCAAACATTGTAAAGCTTTATGGATTTAAGCCACCATTTTAGATTTTTATTAAATTAAATTAAATTAAATTAAATTTTGATTTGTACTCTGGTGGACTGTTGGAGGAAGCTCTTTTATCTGTTCCAAATCACTAAAAAAAGAGAAAGAAACAGAGAACTGATATCTTGATATTGTCATTTTCACACCAAAGATCAACTGGACTTCAGAATAAGCAAACTAACAGTTGGTGTCCTCATCTCTATAATAAAAGATTCTTAGTTCAACTTAAAATAGAGAGTTTTGAGGCTAGCCCAAAACATTAAGCTGTTAGGAATGGAGAAACTCGGCTTCAGTTATGAGTCTCATTACCTCGAGGTAGAAACACTATATTTTAAATAGAATTAGAGGTTAGAAATAGAAATAGTACATGCCACCTGAGCTTTTGGAAAAAATCCTACTGTAGATATTTCAAACAACTTAAATAATTAGCCGTCTCATTATATAGATTGAAAATGCAGATTGTTACATTTCTCTCTCTCTCCACATATACATTGGGCTATACATACTTTATACAGATTGATGTCTACTTTTTAATAAGCAAGAAGTCACAGTATACCTATCAACAATATTTTAATGGTTTTTTTTTTGCATTATGCTTAATTTTTAAATATGTTATTTCTATAATTTCTGTCCCTACTTTCTGCCTATATTGTAGAAGTAACTGACTTAAATGTATTTCTCAATTTAATCAAACAACTTTTAAGTTGATCAAAATATTTCTAATGGGTTGATTGTGGGCATAATTTCACGTTTCGAAAAACAATTTCTTAGTATGTCTGAATGAATGAAGAACTGGGCCATATGCTTGTTGGAGTAAAGGTTTGCATTTCTCAATGTGCTTGTTCACAGTAGCTTTTGCCAACATAATGCCCTTCAAAGAACACCAGGCTAAGTTAAGATACTTGAGTTGTATTTAAAAAATAAAAGCTTTTTTTAAAAATCAGTTATTGCTATGGCAAGCCTAAATTTTCTTTAACTGTAAAAGTGTATGTCATCTCAATATGGCTGAGTCACATTTTTCTTTTTAGCTAGAGACTTGGGGGTCCCCAACCAGGGATGCGAGACGATATTCCAGGGGGTACGAAAACTTTGGTTTTCAAAATTATAGTGTATATACATAATTTTTTGCCATTATTTTGAACTTTTGTAAGGAGTGCGAGAATATATCAGAAGCGTTCTAGGGGTGCGGGGTATAGAAGAGGTTGGGAGCCACTGCTATAAACCAACCAATGTTGCTCTCATCAATAGGTTAAATGGAGGTTTGACTGTAGGACTGCTGATATCTGACATCATTATTTGCCAAATTATGAGGACAAGAATAATCCAAAGGCATGTGTATCTATTTACAAAGTCATACAATGAGAAAGATTTGCATAAAATCCATTGAGAACAATATTCTGAAACTTGAAATAACAGCAAACTGAGACAAATTGTTTGGAATTAATTTCACCGATTAACATAATAATATTCCAAAATTCAAAGAAGGAAGGAACAATGCATGAAATTAAATAAACTATGAAACCCTATGAAATAATTTCTTTTCCATCTTCTCTACTGTCCAGCATATCTTCATTTTGTCAACCCCCATCCCCCAATTCCTAAGAGGCTTGCAGCAAATTCTTACATATCACAACTTGATTTTTTTTAACTGTTAGTTGTCAAATGATAACATACCTTATCTGTCACTGGATCAAATACTATCAAGTCATAGATAATCTGAATTGGGTTGCTTCAAGGCAATGTCTGTCTGTCTGTCTGTCTGTCTGTCTGTCTGTCTGTCTGTCTGTCTGTCTGTCTGTCTATCTATCTATCTATCTATCTATCTATCTATCATCTATCTCAGTGGTGGCGAACCTATGGCACTGGTGCCAGAGGCGGCACTCAGAGCCCTCTCTGTGGGCACGTGCGCCGTCGGCCCAGTCCTAGGCCTTCAGCTGGGTTTTATAAAACCTTTTCGCTTTAGGCCTCCACTGCCGTGTGCAAAAAAAGAAAGGTTCAATCAATCAGTCAATTTCAACTTCTCGCGGGGGAAAAAAAAGATCTTGCAAAGTTGGAATTGATTGATTGAACTTTTTAGTCCCACCCAGTCTGCCGTTACCACCAAAGCCATGCCCACACAATGAGCCATACCCCCAATTGGTCACACCCATCCAATGGGCCACACCCACCTGGCACCCGACGATGCATAAGTGGGTTTTGGGTTGCAGTTTGGGCACTCAGTCTCTAAAAGGTTCGCCATCACTGATCTATCTTTGGACAGCTTACAGTTCTAACCATAAGAAATACAAAATATTTAAAACAATAAAAGCATCCAAAGATAATTATGTACAGCAACCAAATTGTTACCTGGTAATCGTAAAGCCAAAAATGGGGCCCTTACCACATTTGGAGCACTAGGCTTGGATTCACAGCCATGTTTTTAAAGCAGTGGTTCTCAACCTTTTTAATGCCGCGACCCCAACCGGTCGTAAGTCGAGGACTAAACCGGTCATAAGTCGAGGACTAAACCGGTCGTACGTCGAGGACTAAACCGGTCGTACGTCGAGGACTAAACCGGTCGTAAGTCGAGGACTACCCAACCGGTCGTAAGTCGAGGACTTTCCCTGCCCGGGAGCACTGCACATGCGTGGTTCCACCCCTTGCACTGACCGAGGCGTAGCTGGCAAGCGGCAGAGACGGAGCAGGCCAACCACCAGCTGGCCCAGCCCAAGGGAGGTAAGGCATCCACCGGAAAAGGGGAAAAAAATGGCGGACAAAAAAAATGGCAGACAAAAAAATGGCGGACAGCCTTGTTTGGCGACCCCCGTGAAATGGTCGATCGACCCCAAATGGGGTCCCGACCCACAGGTTGAGAACCACTGTTTTAAAGCTTTACAGAGGGCCAACAGGGTTGAGGCCAGTCTACTTTCCAAAGGGAGAATATTCCACAAAGCAGGAGATACAGCAGGAGTTCTAGTCTCTGCCAGCTCACATTCTTTGGCTACTGGGATCTGTAAGCATGCCCAATCTGCTTGATCAAATTGGACAGGTAGAAACTCATGGGGAAAAAATGGTCCCATGGGTAACCCAGTCCCAAGCCATGTAAGGTTTCAAAGTAGCAACAAGCACCTTGAATTGCACTCGGGTGCACACTGGTAACTAATGTACAATGTATTACATGTGGTGCTGTGGGTCCAGCATCAATGACTATCTGCACAGCCGTATTCTGCATCGGCTGAAATTTCCGAATGCCTTTCAAGGCCAGCCCCATGTAGAGGGCATTGCAGTAATCTAAGTCAGAGGTTACAAGGGCATGGGTGAAAGTGAGCAGGCCTTCCTTAATTATACATTTTAAGACCCCGATATAACCTTTGCTCAAAAAAAGAATAGTAAAGAGTATTAAGGGTTCGTTCTCCCCATGATGCAGCATGAATATGCTCTGGAAACTGGTTTTGTATGCCATGCCATCATGATACAGCCATTATCACATCCTCAGCCCATAGCTAGGAACGTCCTTATCTGTTCCAAATATAAAGTAATGCTCTTCTAACACAGGCTTTGCAGTGGGCATGATTTAGCACCCTTCACTCATAATGTAGCTGATGATATGGTCAAAGGCTGGACACTTTAGGCTGCAGTATATACACACTTGTCCCCTCTAGTCACAGGGTCCAGTCACCTTTCATGGCCACTTTCACCTGGGCCGCAAGAGAGGATGGGTCTCCAGCTTCGGCACAAGAATCTACCACGTGATGCCTGATTGACACTTTTTGAATTACTCTGCAGGTCTTATGTGGGCTCTTTACATGCAGGGTTTAGTCCTCTTTTGAAATAACACTTGAAATAACATGGCTGGTTTTCCTGCTAGAAAGCGACACTCAGTGGGACAGGGAATGAAAACATAGTTATCCAGTAATCATTTAACTTAACACATCCCATATTCAACACCACTCCCTCAGCCCGATAACTGAGGGAGAATAAGGTTCAGTTGTTGCAATAGCAAATGTAGTGCTGGCATGCTTTTCTGCTTGCTAAGTGACTTGCAATTTAGCATGGCCAATATCTGTATCCTAAGCCTTTCAATATATATATATATATGTCTATATATTCAAATATTATGTGGCTGCTCTAGATTGAGTAATAGATTCAAAGGCTCTCACTGGAGAGTTGTGAAGGGGAATGCCAACCACATAAGTTGCAATTTGAAGTACAATGAGCATTTCATACCCCCACAAATATGCCTGTTTGTATGTCTATCTGTTTGTGGGTGAACACTGCTGTCAAAATTGGTTTTCTGGGATTCCTCAAAGTTCGTGTATATGGAATAAAATTTCAGAATAGTTGACATCATCACTCTTAGTACTTCTCACCTTTTAGTGAGAAATGTTCCTCCTTCTTTTATAACTGCATTGCCTAGTCACAAAAATATTGGTTGGTTTGATAACTGCATCAGTGCTGAGAGAAATGACATTTTGTCATTACAAAAAATGAAATGGAATAATTGCATTTATTCTGATAAAGGATATTGACTTAAATTATTATAGAATGAAAATTATAGCCTAATGATTGTGAGAGTATATAAATATATGTATATATGAACAATATAAATGTACTGTATATAACAACAATATATGTATAATTATATTAGTATATCAACAATATATGTTATCAATATATACGTATATAAATGTATATATCAACAACAATAAAAAGGCAGGTGGCTTCTTTATATGTAATAAAGAACTCTTTCATTTTATGCATAGATTTTTCTCTTAGAAAAAAAAGCAAAATGGTATTTTTAGATCGCTAACTTAAAAGATCTCAGAGCCATCTGCTATTCTGGGCTATATTATTCACAAAAAGCACAGGAATCAATAGAGTGACTGAATAAATAAAACTGACATAATCAAGAAATTAATTAGATGATATTAAATTCAGGAAGGAGAGCTGTTTTTTTTTCATAAAATGGTATACGGTGTAATGGTGGCACAAGATGCATTCCATTGCCAAATCTTTATAACAGATTTTTGGCAATATGTTGTCTATTTTTTAAAGCTGGGTCCATTTATTGGTTCTTGCACTTGTGAAATCAAAAAGAAGACACTACCCACTCATATTCTTGCTCTCCTTGTCAGAAACTGACTCCAAGATCTCAGGCCGAATTGAAAAATCTAAAGATACTGATATATCCATTGAGTATGTTCACAAAACTGGTAGCGGCCACTATGGCAAGCTGATAAAAAAAGGAAAAAAAAGGAAAGGAAACTTGTTCATGGTCATTATGTCTTAGCTTGGGAGAAGAACAGCTGTTGTTCCTTCAATCAAAAAAAAACTTTTATGTGATCAGATTCAGAACACTCAGTTAATTAAGCTAAGAAGTTCTAATTAAAAAGAATGTGATGCTCAACCAGGAGATGGCTCTGGCTTCCTGTTTTCAGGCTAACGGAAAATATAAAGACTATACATATTTAGCTATAGTTACCACTTTACAGATAGATGCAGGGGTCTGTTTATATATCTGTTAACTGGAGCCTACAAAACTGGATAGAACCCCAATAAAATAGAGAGTACGGAAAACTGAAGGACAGAGTCTCTATTATTATAGAGTTTAAATAACTACTTCATATTCAAGCTTTAAAATACACACATATCGTACAATGTTCAACAAACAAATACATTCTCCATTAAAAAAAACATAAAATCTACTTTCCTGTATTAGGACCCTTAATGTTCTTTATGATTTGATTTCACATACGCATGTGTGTGTGTGTGTGTGTGTTTGTGTGTGCACGTACACACATACCAATTCAAACCTCTGATCAGCATTCATGCCAAAAATTGCGTTTGGTATTTCTCAGCAGAAATAGCCAGGATCTGAAGGAAAGCCAATATCCACATGCATTTTGCAACACATTTCTCCTTGAATAATAAAACACTGTGAAGTTTCTCTAAGCAAATTAATCACCCAGCAGTGTAATGGAGTTACAACTTTTGCTGGAGAATATCAGTCATGTAGCCTTCACACATTGGTGCCGCAGCCCTTGCAAAGGGATGTAAAAAAATAACACCTTCACTGAAGAGAGCAAAGGGAGGCCGCTTTAAAAAAAAAAAGGCGTACACATGCTGGAAAGGCCAACCAACACCTGTGTTAGAAGCCCCTTGTCTTTGTTCAACTGCAGTGGAAGGACAAAGATTTCACAAATCACAGCTTTTCTTCCCTGTTTTGGCATCATCTGAAATATACAATTAGGAACATTTTCTTCTGCTGCTTTACCGCTCTTTCAACAACAACAACAAATAGAAGCTTTTAGAAATGGTGGGAATCGGGTGAAAAATACACCATGTCTTATTACAAAAGGAACCAGCTTTTTCTTCTACTAATGTTTGCATGCACACACACTTACAGGACAGCAGGGTTTCGTTCCAGAGTGAACTCCCTCTGAATAAAAGGTCAGCAAACCTGTCTTCCATCCCTCACACAGCTGCTCTTTCACAGTAAGCTTCTGTTGCAGCTTTCCCCTTCCCAAATAAAAACGCAGAAAAGTTCCAAGATACCTTTGTCAGGCGCAAGAAACCAGGAGCCAGGATGAGTTCAAAAGTACTATGAGTTTATTTCATACTACTGATAGCCAAGAATCTGAATTACTAACGGTCAGGGCAAATTGAATATCAGAATAAAAGAGTTGGAAGGGACCTTAGAGGTCTACTAGTCCAACCCCCTTCTCAAGCAGGAAAACCTACACCATTTCAGACAAACGGTTGTCCAATCTCTTCTTAAAAACTTTCAGTCTTGGAGCACCCACAACTTCTGGCACTAGATAATAGTCAACAGAATCTCTAGGGGGCTGAACTTAGGTCTTCTGTGGGAGCATAATGACTCTGAACTGATGGCGCATTTGACCCCTCCCTCAGGCTCAGCCTAATAATCTACAATGTTCTGGTAGAAGAATTGAAGCAATACACACAGCTCCAACTCAACTAACTTTCATGAATCCACCATTAAGAATGTCAGTAAAACTCCACCCCCAAAGAACAGCTCTTTGTAACTACAGGTAGTTCTTGACTTATGACCACAGCTGGCATCAGAATTTCCATTGCTAAACAAGGCGAGTGTTAAGTGAATCACAACTGATTTTATGGCCTTTTTTTACCACAGTTGTTAAGTGTTAATTACCACTTAGTGTCATTAAGTGAATCCAGCTTCCCCCACTGATTTTGCTGGTCGGAAGCCAGTTGGGAAGATTGTGAATGGCAATCACGTGACCCTGGGAAGCTACAACTGTTGTAAATAACACATGCCGGTTGTCAACCGCCTGAATGTTGATCATGCGCTTATGGGGATGCTGCAATGGTTATAAGTGTGAGGATTGGTTGTAAGTCACTTTTGTCAGTGCCATTGTAACTTCAAGTGGTGGCTAAACAAATGGTTCTAAGTCAAGGACTACCTGTATACAAACTGCACTGGAGCAAAACATATTACTAACACATAGTGCCCTTGGCCTACATAACTCTCACTTCCTCCTGGAAAATGAGTTTTCTCAGCAGCCCATATAGATAGTGTTTTTTTATTTATTAATCATATTTGCACAGCCGCAAATCTCACATTGGAGTGTTTCTGGACAGTGTACAACATTTTGCCCATTTATGAAACCTGTCAGCTCTGGAGGAATTCAACCTTATTTGCTAATGTTTCTCACATGTATTGAGATTGCTTAATTCCAACAACCATTTTTCCCTGCAAAGACTCTAAGGCAATACTTATTGTGTCAGAAAAAGCATGGTTTAAGAGACCATGGGGGTGCACTGTGACTAGAAGTGATGTACCTGCTGTTTTGTGGGCTTCAGCTAGGCGCTGGCAGTGCCAACTGTTGGCCCTGAGCGTATTCATAAAGAAATAATGCTGGCGGGGAGATATTTGGATCTTATATATATTCTGATCTAGATAGGGCACTGTTCATTTTAATTTTGCTGCTCTGGAAATCCGCGTCTTCATCCATCAACAATGCTTTTTATTGGAAGAGGTTCAGGAGTGAGATGGATTCCTGCTTTTTCAGAAAACATCCTAGCTGGCCCTAATCCTTCTCCAACAGTGCAGTGAGGCCTGAAAGTCAAGGGCAATGCTCATTTTAGTTTTGAAGGCCTTGTGTCTTTTCTATTGCTGTTATTGAGAGAAACTGGGTTGGAAAAGGTTGGAAGGCAAAGAAAAATGCAGAAACAGCTTGGGAAGACATATGTGTATGGTTGTTTCTGGCACAGGAGATGCTGGATGATGGTGAGATATTCCAAAGAATGAATTTGTGTTCTTCCTTTACTGATTTAGTTTTCTACAGATTTCAAACGATGGAGGAGAATTAGTCCTCCCCCTCAATTTTTGGCTGCCAATTTGAAAGACAATTAGATAAGACAATGCTTCATAACATCCTACGTTGATTGTAAATGTATAAAAGCCTTAATATACCCTATGTTACTTTTAGTCATGAAAGCTGTAATTAAAGCCAGGAGCTCTGGATATGACTGCAGATTCTAATTGTCGGCAGTCTTCTCACAAGGTTATGTAATCTTAATTAAAGTTAATTTTGGACAGCAGAGGAAAAGGCAAGAGACAAGAAACACGTGCAATCATATAGATGTGCACCGTTTTTGTTTCATTACAATGGCTTTCCGTTTCAAAAACTGCATCCCCTGTATTCCTGTGACATGAATACTTTAATTTGAATGCCTGCTGTTGCAATAAATAGATTTTCAATGACTGACAATGAGGATGACATATTAGCCAGTGAAAACACTTTTTAAAAGATGAGCTACTTGCAACTGAGAGAGAGAGAGAGAGATTAATGTGATGGCTGAAGTGCTAGCCAGAAACCAAAAGACTGTGAGCACAAGGTCTCCCTCAGATATGAAAGCTGGCTAGTCAGTTACTTTCTCTCAGCTCAGTCCACCTCACAGTATTGTTGTTGCTGTTGTTAAAATAGGGGACAGGAGCATTAGGTATGTACGCTGCCTTGAGTTGGTGAAAATAAAGGTGGGATAAAAATCAAATAAAAATAGCCCATTGCTAAGATATCCAGTTATATTGCACCAGCAGGCAGGAAATGTTTCCACTGAAATATTTGTATTTGTGTCTTGGAACAAAAGAAGCAATTTGTCTCATTTTAAATCAGCTTTCAAACTCAGGAATTGAAATCCAAATGTTACAAAAGCACAAGGGAAAGTTTGCCTTAAATATTAACAGAATGATTATGACATAAGTTTTAAACTGACTTCATTTGATTAGATCACGGGTGTCAAACTCGATCACGTCACGTGACATATCATGATGTATCGCAACGTTTTTTGCCTTTGCGGAGCTGGAGTGGGCGTGGCCTACGCATGACGCATCCAGCCTCGGGCTGCCAGTTTGGCTCCCCTGGATTAGATGCATTGACTATTATCATCAGTTAAAAAATGTGCATTTTACACGTGAATATAGAAAACCTCAAGCAAATGTTGCAATACAGTCCTAGGGACTTATTTCTTAAATATTTATCCTGCGTTATGAGCTGCTGTATTCTTTGATCTGAAGTTAAGCAATACAGTTTCATAACAAAAGTGGTATTCAAAATTGGTGACAAAAGTTAAATTAATGTTGATTACATTTTGAAGTCACGGTAACATTTATACCAGGGATGTCCAACCTTGGTAACTCTAAGACTTGTGGACTTCAACTCCCAGAATTCCCCAGCCAGCCATGATTTATACCTCTGATTTATACCATTTTTAGAAGGCTAAGTTGAAACATTATAAAACAGCAGACAGCTGAACTAAACTTTGAGAGCAACAGTAGCATACCTGTACAAAATACAAATACAGTATGCAGTATTATGTGTCTAAATATACGCTATTTAAATATATTTTGTTTGGTTAAAAAAAGGCAACTCTCCTCCATACTGATAACAAATAATAGGAATTTGAACATCCAAAATGGTTGCTCAAACCTTTACTTCTGTAATGAAGCTGATATATATGCATAATTTTGTAATTAGAATAATAGCACTACAATTACAGAAACAACTCCTGACAATTTCTTAGAACAATTCTTTTATGGTTGCCTCTTGGATGTGTTAAGTAATGAAGATACTCTCCAATATACTCATTGACACAATGAGATGTGCAAAACTAAATAAACACAAACATGAAAACAGGAAGGGGAAATATTTAATTCCAGCCATTTCTTGGCTACATGTCTAAAACTTGACTCTTTCTTTCATGGGTCTGAATCCTCATATCCTTGTATCTTATTGAGCTAATGGATGGGCCCTAGCTAAATATTATAATAGGTGCATAGGGAAAGTAAGTAAACCAGGGCTAGGAAGACATGAAATAGTAAATCTCTAATGATTTCTAAAAAATCTCAAATGTAGACATACCTCTCCTTCTAGGATAGTATAATTCAAGCTGCTGGAACATGTGCAGTATTGCTCCCAAGCCAAACAGAACAATCCATAAAGTCAGAGCATACTAACTCCAAAATCTGCAGAGAATTTCAAAGCTCTACCAACTAGAAACCAGTTGGGTAGAAGATAGGAAGAAGCAATATTTGGTGCCAATTAAAACAAACAAAACAATAAAAATCCCCCCCAACACCATTTATTTCAATAAATTGATTGGCTGGTCTAGTTCCCTGGATCAGAAGCATGAAACAAGCCTGAGGTCTATGACTATCTACGAGGTTAATTTGGAAATAAACCTCCATTTGAGCATGTGCAAGAAATAGGCGGGGATATCGATGGCCGTCCAATGGCACCATGCACAGTAGTTAAGTAGGCAATGAGGAGTGGAAAAAGAAGATTGTGTTGCAACTGACTAATCTGCTAGATGAATTGAAAATGAACCCTGCCATAGAAAATGCCGCCAAATGTGAAGTGCGTGCAGTAATACGATTCCTGTGTGCGCAAAAACTTTCGGCAGCTGCGAACTGTGTGATGTTTACAGACCAAACATGATGAGTGAAAGCATTGTACGTCAATGATGTCACATGTTTAAAGATGGACGAATTGTCATGCTTGATGAGGCAAGAAGTGGCCACATCTGTAGTCAATGATGAATTTGTGCAGGAAATTGACAAAAAGATCCATGAAGTCCATCAGTTCATGATATCTGCACTTTCTTTACACTTTCCCCAAATTTCTCGGACTGTTTTGTATGAATTAGTGACAGAAAATTTGGGATAGTGCAAGTTCTGTGCTCATTAGGTACCAAAACTCCTTTCTGAGGAGCACAAAACACACCAAATGGGTTCTACTTTGGACTTTCTCATGCGTTATGCTGAGGAAGGAGAACAATGTCTTAACAGAATTGTGACTGGCGATGAGACCTGGGTGTTGTACGTGAACCCCAGAAGCAAACAGCAATCAATGGTATGGTGTCATACACACTCATCAAAGAAACCCAAAAAAGCTCAGCAAACATTGTCTGCCAGAAATGTTATGGCAACAGTACTCTGAGATGCCAAAGGAGTATTGCTAGTGAAGTTCATGGAGCGTGGTTTGACCATCAGTTCAGAAGTCCACTGTGAAATGTTACAAAAACTCAGACGAGCCATCCATAACAAGCATCTGCTGACTTCTGGTGTGGTGTTGGCTCATGATAATACTTGCCCGCACACCACTAGATGCACCCAAGAACTTTTGAAGCAGTTCTGTTGGGATGTTTTTGATCACCCCACCCCTATAGCCCAGATTTGGTGCTGAGTGACTTACCACCTCTTCAGGCACATGAAACAGTGGCTTGTGTCGTACCGCTTCGATGATGACAATGTGCTTCATCATGCTGCTATAGGGTGGCTTCATTCCCAGGCAGGAGATTTTTGCAGAAGGAATTTCAAACTTTGTAAAACATTATGATAAGTGCCTCAATTTGAATGGCGATTATGTAAAAAGGTAATGTAATGTAGTTTTCTAATGTGTATAATAAAAGTTCTATATCTGCGAGTGTCTGTCATTGATAACCAACCGGAGGTTTATTTCCAAATTGCCCTTGTAGAAGCCTGTCTACGATCAGGATGACCCAGTTCCCATGGAAAAGGTACTCTCCTAGCTCATCCCAAAGGTGCCTTTTCAAGAGGCAACTGGACATTCTTGTTTTTCTTTGAAGATATTTCGCTTCTCATCCAAGAAGCTTCTTCAACTCTGACTGGATGGTGGGGAATGGAAGGATTTATATTCCTGTCAAGTTCAGAAAAAACTTCATGCTGTTTCAGATTCTTTCTTTCTTTCCTTGACTTGCCAACAGAGACGGGGGGGGGGGAATGGAATGTGTGTTGTATCTGCAGCTGCAGAGATTGTTTTTGGAAAAAGAAGGTTCTTTCTCATAATAATTGTCTAGAACTTAATTGGGTAATGTGACCTGCATTGTCAGGGGGGAAAGGAAGTTGCTATGCTTTGAATATACTGCTTTCGTGCCAATTTAATCAGAGCTGACTTGGAGTTCATCACTGCCAGTATGCATTTCCTAATAAAGTCTGGCATTAGAGATTACAATGTCTCAGGTGTGCTTGCTTTGTTGGGATCATCAGTCAGAGTTTTGACATTTCCTTGCAGACAGCTGGTCATTTGCATTCTTTTAGAGAATCCTTGAGGCCACTTGGAGGTTTCTCTGTGCCTCATGGTCATCTGAGTAGTGCAAATGGATGTGGAGCGCAGGCTGTTGACGATGAGTCTGTGTTGTCTGCATCTCAAACTGAAGCACAAATGGTTCCTGTAGTCTGCAATTTTTCTGGAAATTCATTCATACTCCCACACTATTCGAAGGGTGTTTCATCCTAAAATGCATAGTTAAATGTCTATGGAGATTCTCAGTCATCCAGGTCATGATTGTCCCAAAGGTACTTTTTCAAGAGGCAACTGGACTTTCTTCTTTTTCTTTGAAGACATTTTGCTTCTCATCCTAGAAGCTTTTTCAGCTCTGACTTAATGATAGGGAATGGAAGTATTTATATTCCTTGCAGACAGCTGGTCATTTGCATTCTTTTAGAGAGTCATTGAGACCACTTGGAGGTTTATTTGTATCCTCAGGGTCATCTGAGTAGTGCAAATGGGTGAGGAGCCTTCTTGCAACAGCTGAAAGGACTGTGTTGTGAGCTGTGCTTTCTGCAGGATGTTTTCTACACTGTGTCCCTTCACTGTTGAACACAGGCCCAGCACCCTTGGGACAACCATGACCTCGATGACTGAGAATCTCATAGATATTCTCTTAACAAAGGTATCTATCTAAAACTGGACTGTTCCTATACTCCATTTCACAGATCCAGAACCCTGATGACACCATTCTAGCTGTAGGAAGGGGAAATAGACAAACTCTGTTCAAGACCCAGCAATAGATATTTACTTAATCAGATTACACCTAAACAAATCATGTATTTTGAAACTTTGCTTCTCACTGTTAATGGTGTTACAGCACTCTTCCTGGCCTTATTATTTTTTTCTTTCCAGGTATTAGTTTTGACACAGTTGTTTGATCTCTCTATTCAACATTTTAAGTTCAAAGTTTGGGTGGTACAGCAGCCAGGACAAAACACCATCAGGGACCTCACCTTCTCCCTGTTTTGCCCTTGCCCTGAACTCATCCCATTGACTCAGTTGGCGGTACAGCTGAATGGGAAAGGATGCTGCTGCTGCTGCTCAGCGGTCTAATTGATGGTTTGCCAATAGGGTGCCTGAGATCTCTACAGGGACAGCAGTAAAAAAGAGACAAGGGTCAGAAGAAGTGACAGTAATCAAACCATGAAGTCCAGGGTAAGAAAAACATACCACTGTATGGCACATCCAGTTTTTCCTGGATATATCCTTTTTTTCCAGTCCTGAAATCGCTGTTGGATTTTCAAAAGTATAAAAGGCTCCAGGATTTTGCTATGTTGTAGCAGATGATCTAACGAAAAGATATAGGAAGAAAACTCTTCTTCTCCCAGTCACTAAAAACCTCAGGATTGGGCTGGGAGAAGGAATACATTACTTTCCCTGCATGGAACTGTTTTCAGTGGTTACAAATGTTCATGGAATGGCCTTATATCTCTGTTAAGGGTATTTAGGTGAAGGCTAAGCATTTTGGCCCAATCCTGGGCATCTTCTATATCATGTGTCTGATTAACGAAACACTTAAAAGGACTTTCAGGCATATTTTTTCCTAAAAGCATTTATTAAGGTTACAGAGACGTCAGTACAGCATGGTGGAAATGCTTAGGTCTGGCTTCTCTTCCGTTACGCATATACATTCTAAGCATTTTCCCACCCTTATTTTGGGGTCATGGTTCACATCTTCCAATCAACTTGGAAGATGTGATTTACTTCCGGTTTCTTTTTCCCGGGCTATCCTTATTCTCCTCCCTTTTCCCCTGTTGCCTGGTTTAACTATAAAAATACCAGACAGTTCTGCATATTGTCAAAGCAAGAATATACAGTATTTGCAGCGTTGACATTCTACCTATGCTCATGGGTTTATTGAGAGAAGTCGTGATAGTTTGCAGCCTCCTATTCTTGCCTCTTCCTTTCAGTCCCCGATGCAGCCACTGTCAGCTCAATGCAGCACAAATACCAGGCATGCAAATCCAGCCACAATTGCACATCGGCCTTCAAGAGATGCTCTAACGATTCTTCTTTGTGCAGGAGGCCTGTCTGTGGCATCTTCTGTAACAAAAATCAGGGGCCCTGGGAGGGGAGGGAGGGGGAGTCCCCAAAATCAAGATGCCAGTTATAACTTTGTGACCAAAGCAACAGCACTTCGCAGTGCTGTACAGCCCTCTCTAAGCAGTTTACGGAGTCAGCATATTGCCCCCAACAATATGGGTCCTCGTTTTACCGACCTCGGAAGGATGGAAGGCTGAGTGCTAGTGAGACTTGAACTGCCGAACTGCCGGCAGTTGGTAGTCACCAGAATTAATCTGCAATACTGCATTCTAATCACTGCGCCACCATGGCTCTGCCTCTTTTTACATGCAATACATATTAAAAGCAGGTGGGGCTTCAGTTATTTTTGTTTATAGTTTAGGGTCTCATGTGAGTCCTGCACTCGTTATTTGGATGCTGTGCTTTAGGCACAGGGGAGGATTATTCCATAATGGCAAATGCTACTTCTAGTCCCAGTTATTTTAAATTTAGGACTGGAGAGACAGAAGGCTTGCAGGGATGAGAGAGCATGAATTATCTAATTAAACTTGTGCTGTGCACAGTGCAATTGGATTCAAGCAAACCCCCCCCCCCCTTTTTTTTTTTCTCCTTAAGCATCTCCTTTTAAGAAAGTTCCAATAAGGTCATCCTACTGCAGTGCCACAGAAATTTTAACACCAGCAGGAAGGAGATGAGTGCTGAATAATGACAACGCTTGCAACAAATAACATTTTATTCTCAATAGGGAAAAAAAACCATAGGGACCGTATAAAAACAGAGATATATCAGGGGCTGGGTCTCCATATAATAATAATAATAATAATAATAATAATAATAATAATAATAATAATAATAATAATAATAATAATAATAATAATAATAATAATAATAATAATAATAATAAAGTTGGAAGGGGCCTTGGAGGTCATCTAGTCCAACCCCCTGGAGTCCGTCCTTTGGGATATGGTAAAGTCTGTTTACCGACAGGTCAGAGAAGAATTTTTGAAGGTCACAACCTCGTGAGTGGCGAAGACCTCCGTCCAACAAGGTGACCAATTAACAAGATTGACAGTCCTTCAAAGAGGAATCAAGATCCAACGAAGAGAGGAACTAATCAAAGGTGGGCAACGAAGAACAGGACGGATCAGGCGCCTTGGAAAATAGCTTGACTCCCTCTTCTTTGTGGCAGCCCCTGAGATATTGGAATACTGCTATCATGTCTCCCTCGTCCCTCTCTTCATTAAACTAGACATACCTAATTCCAGCAGCCTTTCCTTATATGCTTTAGCCTCCAGTCCCCTAATCATCTTAGTGATTGCCCTGATAAATAGAGATGGATGAGTTACAACTCACCTTGCAATGAGATTTTGCAGAAAGAAAAGAGGCAAGTCAAGAATGGCTTTGGGATTTAGGTGTCCTATATTGTCCTATATTAGTAGACCCTGGTGAACGTATTTGTTGCTGACATCTGATTAGTATAGGATAGCTGTCATTTTTATAGGGTTTCAGCAGCCTTTGAAACAGAGATGATTTCTCTAGATTCGGTACCTGTTTAGTGTAAGTTATATATTAATCTTCCATAAAAGGTACACATTCTAACTCTGAAAGAAAATTTTCCTCAGAAGGCAGAAATCCTTTTCAACCAGGTAAACAACTTTTGTTTTGAAGTTGGTCTTTTTAAAGCCAATATATTTGAACCTTACACGAAAATGTTGTTTAAGATGCTTTCTACCTAACCTATAGAAGTAGATATCACCGACTTCATTTAGGAACTGTTATAAATTGTTGCAGTTGTTCCTGGAATGGCCTTATGTCTCTGTTAAAGGTATTTGGGTGGTTTTGATGAGACAATTATTAACAATATTTTGCTGAAGAATATCGCCAACAATTTTTCTTTAAATCAAACACCCGTTACGCGTTAGTGCCCTGGCATATCTGAATTAAAAATTTACTCTTTGTAAAATAAACGCCTCTGTCCATTTTGCTCTTGCCCAACAACTGCTTTGTAATGGAGATTTTTAACAAATAGGCATAGTGGAAGGAAGCCTTTAATCCAATCTCCCTCTCTATGTATTTTGAGAAAAAAAATCAACCTATTGATCTTATGCCGCCATATGAATGGCTTCCATGTAAATTAATTTAAAACACTGTTAAATGCTAACAAGATGGCTGAAATTCTTGTTTTTAAGCCCTTTTCATATACATATATATGATATTATGAATATTTGCTGTTTGTTTCTCAGCACTTGCCTATTATTAGCAACAAAGACTATATATGGGGTCTTAAATACTGCTGACCATTAATAGCAACAAAGACTATATATGGGGTTTAAGTACTGCTGACTAATTAGATTTCCTAATCATTTCACTGAAGAATTTAGCAAAAGGGCAGCAACTATGGGACAAAATAATGCAATCTGTACATTATCAGCAGTGCTGCACTACAGTTATATACTCTCATCTCTTCACCAGCTAAAGCAACAACTGATGCTCCTTTGTTAAAGTCTAAGCAAAAAAAAAATTATTAGAAATTCAATTCAATTAAATTAAATAAATAAATAAATAAATAAATTAGCACCGAATGACTCAGTCACTGATTTTCATGTCTGCAGCGTATAGATATTGTTATGTTAACCTTACCTCACAAAGTAATTTGATATTCCTCCCACTGTTTATTAGCAATCACTTCCTATTATTGTAATGTTAATATTTAGGGCAGAGTTCAACCTGTTCTAGAGTTATAATGAAAAAGTTATTGAACGCTTATTTAAACTATAATGGAACTGGAATTCTTCCACCAATCCCAGATGAGAATTAGAAGGAAAACACATTAATACATGGAGTGGCTCTCTATTTTTCATTTCTGTGACCGTGAGGCTCAGAATTTAAGTTTAATTAAAGATTTCCCCTCATTTTATCTCCATAGAAAAAGTTTGTGAGGGTCCTTGACGCTCTCTGAGCTTGGTTGTTTTCTTGCAGACATTTCATTACCAAATTAAATAACATCATCAGTGCCAGCAGGGAGATGGGATTGCTCTCATTCTATAATATTCTGGTGGTTTGCTTTGTCAATGTAGATGGGAATGGTCTGGAAGGTTCCTTGGTTGGGCTTTTTATTGTTAGCTTGCTTGGAATATTGTTTGCTTCTTGATTGTTGGTTTTGTGAGTTAGGCTTCGCTGAAGGAAAATAGCTGGCCAAACATTACTAGTAAGTTCTGTAATAACGTGGAGCTCTGAAAAATACAGATCTCCACATTGGGTTATATTCCTATGGGAAGAATGTCTCAAGGCTCAAAGTTCCTTTTGTTTCTCATTTCCTACCACCTGCTGCCATACTGTGCTGTGAGGTCTAATCCTTTTATGGCAGAGATGTGAAGTGATTATTGGATTCAGGCTTAGTTTCAGTGAAGACAGAGGGAGAGTTCATTGGTAATATTTAACATATTTTAAATTATGGGTCTGAACCAAGTAGACTATGACCCATGAGAACAAAAAACACAGTGCTATTACACTTATCAGAGATTTGATACTAGCTAGGCCTTTTTTGGTAGAGTGTACATTCAAGGAGACACTCAGCATGTACAAAATGGTTGGTGTAGGGTTCCTGCCTGAGCAGGGGGTTGGACTCGATGACCTCCAAGGTCCCTTACAACTTTTATTATTATTATTATTATTATTATTATTATTATTATTATTATTATTATTATTATTATTATTATTATTATTATAAAACATTGAACACCTTCACTAGAAAAATGGATCTGGATGATTTTCTTGATTAAATAGAGGAGTCTTTCACGTAGGAAGGCCCAGGTATACATCATAGAAAAAATAGGTTCTTTTCAGAACATTCTCATGATACAAGTTAAAAAACATTGTGTAACATTTAACATTTTATTACAAAAAGTGAAACTTCTCCAAGAACGTGATGGGTTTTAGTTTCAACTCTCTTCACTGCATAAATAAGGCAGTTAATAGTGTGCACCAATGTGTAGATCAGTGTTTGTCAACCTTAGCAATTCTAAGAGGCATGGACTTCAACTCCCAGAATTCCCCAGCCAGCCATCAGCAGCAAAACCTATTTCTGAGTAGACTTATATAGCATAGTGTTAGACAAGGATTTCAAATTTCAGTTCCAAATTCTGAAAAAAATAAATAAATCTCAGTCACTTTATTATGTGGCTGATTGCATTAGTAGATATCTGGCACTGAGTTTGTTTAGATGGCTGCAAATATTTTCAGTGTGACAGCTGCAACTGACACACATTTTTATCTTATTCAGGAGAAACATTTTTTTTTTAAATTGCATCTGCAGTTCCAGGAACACCATTATCGCTACTTTTGATGACAGATCCTTTGAAATGTGACGCATTCCACCAATTATGATAGAGAAAACAGAGAGAATCATTTTTATTTCGCCTATTACAGCTTTATATCCTGTTTATATAAAGTCCCTCCTTCCAGATGAACTTCACACTGTTTTTCTGCTTCTTTGGTAGAGGAAAATACCATTTTAGAATGGCACTACGAAATTGCAGTTTGAAGCCGTTGTAGATAATCTTTATAGCAGCTGGAAGTGTAATTAGCATAAAATCCAAATGGCCTCATTAAACATTTCTTTCCTGTAAGTCTGGATACATAGAAGGATTCCCCCCCCCCGCCCCACAAATGTGTCATTAAAGCAAAAGCATGAGCATGAGTACATTCTTAAAAAGCCTTTTCAAATCCAGCAAGTCAAAGTTTGCTTCTTAATGGTTATAAATTTGCAGTTAAGCAAGTTTTTAAGAGGTTGAAAAAGATTCAGCTGTAGAGAAACTTAGTAAACATCTCCTTTCATTGGATGCCCATATTATCAAAGTCTCATAAAAAAAATAAACAATTGCAGCAACTAATGCCAATTTAGGATTAGTGGAGAACTACTTTTATCATAGTAGAAATCCACCAAATAACATTTACATATTATTTCTTTTGGTCAGAAGGTTTATATTTGTGCATTGGAAAAATATATTCATCAACACCAGTCAGCCTTTGTATTCAGAAAGTGGAGTTCATAGTTACTATCCGCTTTTTTTCTATTCTAACATTCTGACAATATTCCTGTCCCAGGTCAGGAACCCCAACACTGTAGTGCTGAGTAGTGTACACATATTATGCTAATTAGTGTGAACCCAGAGAATGGGATTTTAAGCTATGGTTTATGTTTAACGTTAGGCATCAACCCAACTGCGGTGGTTCTTCAACTCATTCAGCTCATTAGATCACATTCCATACAAACCTTAGCTTTGAATCTGTAATACAAGGATAAAATATCGCAACAGGTCTTCAACTTACAAACATTTGTTTAGTGACCATTCAAAGTTACAACAGCATTGAAAAAAGTGACTTACGAATGGTGCATGTAGCTACAACTATTGCCATGTTATGTGATCAAAATTCAGACACATGGCAACTGGCATGTATCTACGATAGCTGCAGTGTCCTGAGGTCATGTGACCACCACTTGGATCTCCCCAGCCTGCTTCCAACAAGGAAAACCAACGGGGGAAGCTACATTTGTTTAAAGGCCACATGATTCACCGATACAGGGATTGACTTGACTGTGGCAAAAAAGACCATGAAATTGGACGTGACTCCCTTAACAACTGTCTTCCTTAGCAACAGAAACTGTGGTTGTAAGTTGAGAACTACCTATAATTGCTAGACATACTTTGGACTTTTCTGTTGAATTTAAGTACTATGAGCGGTAAGAAGTTGAGGTGACAGACTTGATTAGGCAAGTGCCTTCCGCTAATTATTATTTCATACGCCTCCTCCAAACCGGGGAGGGGGGGAAGGAAATCCCATTGAGAATATGAATGAAGAAGTAGAAGGTACTGGACAATCCCTAAGACCCCTATTTTACAGAGAAAAGCCACTGGCAATGTTTCCCTCTTCTGTTGATCATCAGGTTAACAATATTCTCAATGACCCTGGGGAGAAATTATAGTGCTACCTTCATAATTAAAAAGCAACCCATCAAATCCTAGGATGTGTTGCAGGAAATAACACTACGGATATATTTTCACCAGACGAGAACACGGCCAAGTGTTTTCAGTGTTCTACAAAACTGTCCACACCACCTGCTCTCTTGTCTTCATTCCCACAGGACGCAGGCTTTGTTGCCCTGAGTAGGATAGCAGAAAGTTCAACACATAAGTAGAATTGGGGTGCTTACATAATTAAAGGATCTGAAAAAAAGAAATCTCCCCCTTGAGGGTTTTGATTGTTCAAATACTGTGCTTGAAGTGATTAAGTGTCTGAATAAGCTCTCTCTCTCTCTCTCTCTCTCTCTCTCTCTCTCTCTCTCTCTCTCTCTCTCTCTCTCTCTCTCTCTCTCTCTCTCTCTCTCTCTCTCTCTCTCTTTCTCTCATTGATTTAAGGGTACAGTATTGCTTTGTTGTTAGCAAAAACTTGAAAGAAAAATAAGGAGGCTTGTTCAAAAAAAGATTTTTAGCAGCCACTAGAATACGATTACATATACATGACTACTTTGCTCCAAGTCCTCGACTTACAACGGTTCATTTAGTGACCATTCAAAGTTACAAGGGCGCTGAAAAAAGGGACTTAGGGCAGTTTTTCAGTTATAACCAAAATTTCTGTGGTTAAGTGAGATGGTTGTTAAGTGAATTTTGCCCGCTTTATGACCTTTCTTGCCAGTTGTTAAGTGAATCGCTGCAGTTGTTGAGGTTAGTAACACAGTTGTTAAGTGAATCTGGCTTCCCCATTGACTTTACTTATCAGAAGTTTGCAAAAGGTGGATCACGTGACCCCGGGACACTGCAACCGTCATAAATATGAGTCACTTGCCAATCATCTCAATTTTGATCCCATTAGCATGGGAATGCTGCAACAGTCATGAGTGTGAAAAACGGCCATAAGTCCCTTTTTTCAGTGCCGTTGTAACTTTGAATGGTCATTAAATGCACTATTGTAAATCATGGACTACCTGTAGTCTCGCTTTTTTTTGACAGCCACTTATAACAATAGCAATAGCATTTAGACTTATATACTGCCCGATAGTGCTTTATAGCACTTTCTGGACAATTTATAATGTCAGCATATTGCCCCCAACAATCTGATTGCTCATTTTACGTACCTCAGAAGGATGCAAGACTGAGTCAACCTTGAGCCTTGTTAGGATCGAACTCCAGGCTGTGGGCAGAGTTTGCCTGCAATTTTGCATTCTAACCACTGTGCCACTTGGTTTTCCTATACAAGTTCATCACCATTCACATTCAGCTGCTCCCTAACTTTGGCCTTGGGTCATTACATTTATCTAATTATCCCGATAGAACCGTTCCAGTTACAAACTGGTACAAAATCTTCAAAGCCACATTTCCCACCAGTCTTTCCTTTTTTCCCTGCCTCTTCATCCGGCCCAAAAATTCTGCTGTACTTGAAATCTTGCACCCTAGTTTTAGGCAACAGAATGATGAAGATTAGTTGCTGGGACGATAAGAGCAAGAAAAGTTCCTCAAAGCCTTCTCTTTGGCCACTAAGGGAAATAGGATGCTTGAATAAACAAACATTTTGTCAGATCCAGGAGGGCTCTTACTCTACATTTAAGACATTTTAATTGGAACTCATAAATTAATTACCTCGATATTCTCTTTAGCTTCCTGAATGAGTTTCCTATCTCTCATGCAAATATGTTGAGCAATTTAAAGAGAAAACTAAAAAAGGGTTGATTTCTGGAAGCAAAGAATGGTATCTGGTTCCTTAAAAGCAAAGACTAAGAGACATATTGGATGTATTACAGTTTTGAAAATCTGGTCAAGATAAATCTTATATATTACAGGAAGCAACAATAAAGAAGGGAGATCGAGAAAATGTATCCCAACAAAGCAACTATACAGACTGAGACTTGTTGGTGAGTAAAGACATGTCATGGAGAAAGATGGATTCTAATACCACACTGTGTTCACCTCTTTCTGTGTAAAAAGTGGAATATATCGTGATGCATTTCCACTCCATAAAAGAAATGCACCTGTTCAGGCCATAGACCAGTGTTACGCAACTATAGCAACTTATGTCTTGTGAACAGTGGTGGGATTCAGCTGGTTCGCACCACTTCGGCAGAACCGGCAGCTAATTTTTTGTTGCCCAGGCCCAGAATGGACTTCTGGAAGTGGCATCCGGTTGTTCACATATTTAAATCCCACCACTGCTTGTTGGCTTCAATTCTAAGAATTCTTGAGCCAGCATTGAATTCTGGGAGTTGAAGTCCACATGTTGTAAAATTGCCATAGTTGCCCACCCACATCATGGACTAACAAGCCATTTAACCTGGAGGCAAAGCAATAGAGGGAAAAGGGTTAAGGGACATCTGGTTGTTGTTGTTTTTTCTGTTTCCACCTAAGCACTTCTACTGCTATTCTATAAATTACTATAGAACTACCAATCACCGAAACAATTTATAGCTGTTGAGACAATTATAGCGTAGCAATTCTATTTCACTTTTTGGGGGGGAGGGAAAACAAATATTGATCAAAACAAATATTAATCCAATTCGGTGCTGAAAAGAGGTTTGCAACTTACCTGCTGATGTGTGCTTGAACTTTTCACTCTTCTTCTTCCTCCATTTCCATGGCTTGAAAAGTCTTCCTAGATTGGCAAACTTACTTCTCCTCCTTATGGGAGGGGTGTGTGTCCCTGGAACCAATGAGTCCGAACGCATTGCAGCCAGTCTCTCCACTTCCTCAGCTGGGTTTTCAAAAAAGAAAAGAAAAGAAGAAAAGAGAGGAAGGGCAGTTTAGTAAAACAGATGCGCAATGTTTATCCATGTTGAAGCCACATTTGGAAAGTGCTACCGAAGTACAAATTAATTTGCAGCACTTTGCAACAAATGGTCACCAATAATTCGGGAAGAGGATCCCAGAGACGTCAGAGAGAACTTTCCCTTCTGTATTATGAAAGGATGTTTAAGAAGATTTGGTAGCAGTTTGTTTCCTATTTATCTTTAAAAATACATGGGAGGATTAAAAGAGATCAGTAGTACTGGATGACACAACCTAGAGCTGAACTAGAGCTCAAGAAATTGCCTGCCACTCTTATAACATGCATTATCCAAAGATTATGCTGATACTGCGCGAGTCTTGGAATCCAGCTTTTTTAAGGAAGTGTTGAAGATGCAGTTTGTATGGCTCTATAAATGATATTCCCCTTCCTCCATTTCATTTAAGGATGTTGAAGACTATAAAGATTCTACAGCTTCTGCATGTTATTGCTCAAATTCTTAATTAAATGTCAATGCTCAATATTTGACAGTGACTTTGGTACATACATTATAGACTATACCTCCTTTAATCCACCATCCTGAGCAATCTGCCTTCCCTAAAAAATTGACAAGTCTTGAATATGATTGATTGATATTTCTATTTTTATTCAGAAATATGAGGCAATCAAAGCACATTATGGATATAGAGGTGGCTGAAGCTAAGTTTGTTTCACCATTATGAATCTTTTTAGCAAGATTTACTGTCATTCAGATCAACTAGAATATATTCCTTCAATGATTTTAAAGTGGTCTGTAGTTATTTGAAAAAAAAAGGATGAGTTACTTGATGTTTGAATAAATATCTTGCAATAAATACTCAAAGAAAATACTGCTGTATTTGTAGATGAGAACATTTATTTATGTAACATGTAAATCACGAATACTTAGTATCAATTACTGACAAACCCCAGTAATTAAAATTAGAAATGATAGTAAAATATTAATGATGAAAACCAAATAAAAGTCACACAGAATAATCTAATATCAAAATCATTAACACAAATTATTACATGAGAACAGTAAATAGAAAGTCAATGAAACATGCAATTAAAATACATAAAACAAAATACAGAAAAATACATGGTAGTAATAAAAACAGACAGCAAATAAGCTATTGTGCCAGAAAGCTAAATAAGCTAAAGAATAATAAATTGGGGGATTTTTCTTAAAACATAATACAGACTAGGGCAACTGAAGAAATGTGTAAAGGGAATTCAAAAGTGCTAATATTGACACCAAATTGCCTGTCTCAGATTGGCACCGATGTAAACAGATGGCTAAAACTCCTCAGGAGTGCATGGGGAAAGATAAATAATTGTAGAAATGAATTTTCTTCAAGATAGACATTGTGTACTTTAAGGGATTCCCATGTCAATATCTTTCAGGAGTTTTAAGCAGACTGATAAATAATTTATGAGGTTTCTATGGGAAGAACAGCCCCCTACAAAGAAAATGGTTTTAATTTCATTCATTTGCAGCTTCATTTGGGGGGGGGGATATTGTATATTTAACTTCTACTTTTTTATGAAATTTAGAAAATCAAGTTGAAAATTCACTTTTGTTTTTATTTGACTCCTCTGATATGGCAGGGGTTTCATGCCTTTTTTAGTGAATGCTCAACTGTATTTACAACACAAAAGGAAGGTTGGAAAATATTGAGAAACATGTTGATCCTTACTCATTTCATAAGCTTACACTTTGGGATAACACTAGTCTGAAAATCACAGGTAAAGCTTTTTGAAGGGAACTCCTGAGTGAATGAAGGTATCACTACTTTGTCAAGTATCAATTTATATATGCCAAGTTTTCCCCAACTATTAGCAGCAGCAGTTAGACAACCTTATAAAAATCTAATAATGTCTGAAAAGAGCAGGGGGCTGGACCAGAAGATCTCCAAGGTCCCTTCCAGCTCTACTCTACTCTACTCTACTCTACTCTACTCTACTCTACTCTACTCTACTCTACTCTACTCTACTCTACTCTACTCTACTCTACTCTACTCTACTCCACTCTACTCCACTCCACTCCACTCCACTCCACTCCACTCCACTCCACTCCATTCCATTCCATTCTATTCTATTCTATTCTATTCTATTCTATTCTATTCTATTCCAAATTGTTCTGAATCAATGGTGACACTTAAAGCCTCAAGATGAAGCCTCTGCAGTAGGAATGGCAGCAAAATATGGCCCATATAGTTTGAATAGTTGACTTGCAAGGGTTAGGAGAATCGGAAAGCAGTAATGATCTCTTCTCTTGTTCCGTCTTATTTTTACTCCACATTTTGTTTAGCTTTCTTGAAGTGTTGAAGAACACTTTGCACTTATATGAATCATAAGTAACAGATTTCAGTGGGGCTAAATCTGGAACCAACCCATATACTTAAAATAAAGGCTTTTTTTAAAAAAAGGCCCTTTTACATAAGCCCCGCCCCACCTTCATGATATTCATTGTTTATGCTGAATAGAAGTGAACCAGTTACGACGATTTGGCTGAGCAAGAAACTGAGAATTAAATAAAGCTGTTCTAAACCAGCTCAGAATGATGCTGTGATGGATTCCCATTCACCTAGTTCTATAATAAAACCCATCAAAGTAGGTCATGTCCATAACCCCACCTTGCTTGTACTCAGTTACCCAGCGGATAGCAATTATGGCAGCCCGTATGCTTTCTCTTTCAGTGGCTCAGCGTTTTTCTTCTCCCACTCAGTTTTAAGGTGGCTACATTAATTGTGTAGCTACTGCCAAAGAAAGAGCAAACTCTAATAGTGAGAATCTGTTACCAAAAAAGAAAAAAAGAAAATCACCATTCTGAACAATTCACACTAGGGGCTGGCTCAGGAATTCTGGACGTTGAAGTCCACGAGTCATAAAAGAGCCAAGGTTGCCTACTCCTGCACTAGGGGCTTAATGGGAACAGCATAAAAGGGGTGTCCTGCCAGTATTTTGAATATAAAATCTGATTCAGAAATGTGAGACCATGTTGTTTGGGAAACCGTTCACGTCACAAGGCTGAAACGAGCGCCAAGCATATAGCTGGAAAGAGTAGGTACTGCTGAGAAAGAGGGATTTTCTTTTGAATAATTGCACATTTATAATATTTCCCAATGTGAAACTTTCATATATATTTTTTTATCCCCACAATCTATAGAAAGATCAGTTATTGGAAAGAGTTATAATTAAAATGGACATAATTGGTAAAAACTTCTGCTTATCTACTAGCCACCTCCCAAAAGCGCCCCCTCCATTGCCAAGTCAGTTGGCAGAGCCACGTTTTCAGGCTTTTTGGGAAGGCCAAGAAGATGGTGATGGGGCCACATTGCAAGGAGTGGGATCCATGACAGAAAAGCCTCTTCTCCTGGACCCTGCCAGCTGCAATTCCTTGGCTGATGGGATGCAGAGCGTATCTCTTTCTGCCAAAACGAGTGGGGCAGGCCAATCCAATTGGGGTGAGGCAGCTCCTCAGATAACCTGTACCCAGGCCATAAAGGGCTTTAAAGGTGATAACCAAACCCTTGAACTGGATAAGCAAACCAACAACCAGTGCTGTTCGCACAATAATGGTGTAACATGGGTCACCCTAGGGGGCCCCTAAGACTGTTCGTACTGCTGCATTTTTTGCCAGCTGTAGTTCTAAATACTCCTCAAGTATAGCTCCATGTAGACTACATTGCATCGCAATAGTCCAAGGGTGAGATGACCAGGCCACAGTGGTGGGATTCAACCGGTTCGCACCACTTCGGCAGAACCAGTAGCTAATTTTTTTGTTGCCCAGGCCCAGAATGGACTTCTGGAAGTGGCATCTACACAGAGAACCAGTTGTTCACATATTTGTATCCCACCACTGACCAGGCCACGAGCGACTGTGTGCAGTGACAATCTAAGAAAGGGCTGGCAACTGGCGGACAATGCTGATGCCATGTTACTTTATGCTATTTGGAATACCTGTATATAAGGCAATAAACACTGCGAAGGCAGTCAGCCATATTTGCACCCTGCAATGACTGAGCACTGATTACTTCACCGGAGAACCCAAATTATTCCATTGTAAAAGGGAGGGATCCTGTCGCACAGTGACGAAATATAATTGTTCAGAATGTATGGTTTAAACAAATTTTATTTCAAGTCATGGTGCTCCTGGATCCTTGCATTTTACAGATGAGCAATCAATGAGCTGCCTGGATGGAGCTGGAAAACTCTTTTCTTAATGCCCCATAGAAACTTTTA
>NW_015386408.1:43926-46744 GCF_001527695.2 Protobothrops mucrosquamatus
AAGGGCTTCAGGTGTGGTTGTGTCAAGTGAGGATCTTGTGATGGGTCAGGTGTGAGTCATCAGTGAGAGGTTTGTGATGGGTCTTGTGATGGGGAGGTTACATGATTGTTGTTCAGTAGCCTATGCTTTTGGGGGCTGTTTGTTTGCAGAGGGATTCATGGAGGAAGTATAGCTGTTAGCAGGTCGATGATCATCTTGCAGCGAAGGTCTCCCAGCAGCAGGCAAGTTTAAGCATTGCATGTAGGTTTGCAATAGTGGTGAATATCTGTAGCTCGGGTGTAGGATAAGGACGGGAGATTTTCGCAGTCAATATTACTGCAATACTTCAGAAACAAATGAATATTCCTTTTCTTGTGGTGTTATTGAATGATCTTGCACTAGTATCCCTATGAAGATCAGCTTTTGTCTTTGACTTATCAAAAGGATGTGCTGTGTCACTCTGAATTTGGAAAGCCTAGCAAAATTGCCACCCACCAACAATATGGGTCTAGTTTCCTTACCATTTCCATTCCATATTGGCCGTAGAAGTCTTACAGCAAAAAAAAATAGGGTGACACAGAAACATGGCATTTGTGTGGCATAGAGTACTTAGGATGAAGTCAAATGCATTGTAGAAAAGATATTGTATATCCCTGTTTAGCCTTGCACTAAAATTGGACTGGCACCACATAACTGTTTACAACATAATACTGTTCAGCATCATTATACCTCCATGTAATAAACAGATTCATCAATGAGGCATCTGAAGTTTTTTATAATACTTTCCCAACCTGATGCATTTTCCCAGAAATGTCAACCAGAATGGCTAATGGCAAAGCTGGCTGAAAACTTTGTGAGTTGAAATCCATATCCAGAAAACTGCCTAATAACATGGACAAATATCATTATCTTATTTATAGGTTATGAAGTAAGTTTCTATTTCTATTAGCAATGGATTATGAACAAAATGGACTATACTGTCATTTTTATTTCCATTTATCTTGATAGCGTATAGTTTGAAGTTCTCTCACTATGCAAATTCTTGACTACACCATCACCAAGAACCAGTTTGTGTGAGTTTAATGCTGAAACATTTAGTTAGAAAAAGGATTAGCAAGATATCAAGAAGCAAAATTACTCTCTGCAATTTTGCCTATATAGCTTTCAAGCCATAGCTGGTTATATGAGAGGTGAGCACTGATTGGAACAGATGAATTATAGGCATATGGAAATCCCATACATGGCTGCACTACTTATAGTAACACCATAGGTCCATCTTGCTCAAGGCTGTTTTCTTTAGCAGGTGGTATCTCTCTGAAGATTCAAATAGAAGTTGTTTTCTAGTGCTGCTCCTTGAGCTTTTTTAATAGAAAACTTGAAGACATACTGTTATACATTTTAAATTCACAGATTCTCTCAACTGACCAATTATCCAGCTGTTACTATGCAGCACTACTAGAGACAGATAAGAATTACAATGTAAACATATTTCATTAATGCCTACCCCTGGCATTAATGAAATATATTACATAAGGGCAGGCCTAACTTGTCTTGTCATAATCCAACTATGGCCAAACTACTCACAGGCAAGCAAACTAGTTAGTAATAAAGCTTTACTCATAGTACTGAGTTTGGCAGCTCCTTTCTCTCCCATAGATCTCTATGGGATTGTTGGTCTAAACAACAGTCTGGGTACCAAACAACTTCACTGAGATCCTCAGTTCTTTTGGAATAAACACCAGTACTCCTCCTAAACTTCTCACTGTGCATATCTACATTACAAGTATGATTAGACACACAAGGAATTTGTCTACGGTGCATAAGCTCTCAGTGTACATGCAAAACAACAAAATAATATTAATCATAGTAACAAAGGATAATAATCAAAATAATGATATCAACAGAGAAGGTAGTGGAACAGATGAGAAGGATAAAAGTAATATAGCCATACTACACAGGTAATATACTTAGACATAAGATAGAACTTATCTTATGTCTAACTTAAATTAAGTGCTCAGCAGAGTGATAGCATGAGGGAAAAAACTGTCTCTGTGTCTAGTTGTTTTGGCATGCAATGCTCTGTAATGGCAACATGTTGCATTTTCATCTTCCATTGAATCTACTACCTTCAGCCTTCATTAAATATGCTATAGGGGTGCGAGAGAACTTGGTCCCATGTTTAATAGAGCTGAGGGATTTCTAATATAAAAGAGGTGACTCAAATATGATACTGCAGGATTGAAAGATTATTCGTTCAGCATCCTTCTTCCAGAGCTCCATCACTGAGTGTGCTTAAAAAAAAACCAGTGAATGTAAACTCTGGAAGAAGGTTCTGATTTTAGCACCCACTTCACCTATATCTATGTTTTTATTTCTCAGCAATTTCCCCTTATTCAGACAGCAGTAATCTCCAGCTTTCGGTCTATGCTGAGAATCGTTTCCTTTGCACAGTTAATCTAGTGCCCAATAATGATAGCAGTGTTCCAATATCTCAGGGGCTGCCACAAAGAAGAGGGAGTCAAGCTATTCTCCAAGGCGCCTGAAGACAGGATGAGAAGCAACGGGTGGAAACTGATCAAGGAGAGAAGCAACTTAGAACTAAGGAGAAACTTCCTGACAGTTAGAACAATTAACCAATGGAACAACCTGCCTCCAGAAGCGGTGAAGGCTCCAACACTGAAAGTTTTTAAGAAGAGACTGGACAGCCATTTGTCTGAAATGGTGTAGTGTTCCTGCCTGAGCAGGGGGTTGGACTCGATGACCTCCAAGGTCCCTTCCAACTTTATTATTATTATTATTATTATTATTATTATTATTATTATTATTATTATTATTATTA
>NW_015386408.1:46839-104814 GCF_001527695.2 Protobothrops mucrosquamatus
TAATAATAATAATAATAATAATAATAATAATAATAATAAATCTAATACATACTTTTGAACACAGAAACATGCCACTCCCACAGTTTGTTGTTGTTGGTGTAACCTGGCCCCTCTTGTGGAGAAGCAGTATTAGCAAGGAAGTAAAGAAAGCATGCTTTCTCATTGTGACTGGATTCACACCTAGTGCTAAGGTATATTATATGTTTATCATTTGTTATTGTGAAGGCAAAACCAAGAAAGCCATTTTATGGCTTAACATAGCTTAATTTAGCCTGATATTCATATTATGATTTATTTCCCACAGCGGAATAAAAGTTTCCACCATATTTCCCAAAGTTACTTGTGTAAAAGAGCACAGAATTTCTAAAAGTTTGTGAAGATTCATTACAAATCTAGTACTTTGAAAAGGGCCCCTTTATATATGAAGAATTCTGCAAAAGATGCTCTGAGATCATTAACAGAGGATGAGATAAAATAAAAAAGATAATGGTTCCATAAAGTCAACCTCGGTTTCTAATGACTACCTATACACAACCATATTGTTTTCTTAGCAAAAATAAGGCAATGGTCTAGCTGTATTTGAGATACTGATATTGTTCCTATAAAAATAATTGAGGGCACTTGGATTTAGCCATTATCCACAACAGACTAAACTTTCTATTAGTTTGGCAATCCTTGTGTTTCAGCGAAGCAAAAACAGCACTACTTTTTTTCAGATAAGCAACAGAACAATAATAAAGCAGATAATTGTCAACTCTTGGGTTCTGTCCCATTGTCCCTTTTGCATAAGAAACTATAAAAACACATCATATGTTTTAAAATGTATAATACGAAACCAAATATGGAAAAATGTGTGGGGCTGGAACTTGAAGATTTTTTGGAAAGCACTACACACTACAACAGAATGGTGTGTTTTAAACAATTATCTTTATTGTTTGGACTATCTGACATCAGCTTCCAAGGATTTCAGACACTTGTAGAAGATTTCAAGTATAAGACTGAAGCTGGGAATTCTTGCATGCAAAATAGGTACTGCTTCATTAGTTATATTAGGGGTCTCCAAACTTGGCAAGTGTAAAACTTGTGGACTTCAACTGCCAGAATTCCCTTGCCAGCCATGCTGTATGATTAATTATAGTTATAATAGTTATAGTTATAGTTATATAGTATGATTGTTTTCCGTACCAATGGCTCCTTTTGTCTTAGTTAGCTTCAGAAGAAGTGTGGCAACTAAAGTAACACCCCAAACAGGGAGTAGCATTAGCATTAGTTCCTTCATCAACAAAGATTTCATGACATTTTCTCTCAAAAGACTTTTCCAAAATCCATCACAATGATAGCTAACATTTGGCAAGAAACTACCATCACTATAACAGAAATAGTGTCTTCTCTTTCTTTGGGATAGAGATATGGGTATATAGCAAACTTAAATATACTATCTCTAGACCAGCGGTTCTCAACCTTGGCAACTTTAAGACTTGTGGACTTCAATTCCCAGAATTCCTCAGCCAGCAAAGCTGGCTGAGGAATTCTGGGAGTTGAAGTCCACAAGTCTTAAAGTTGCCAAGGTTGAGAACCGCTGCTCTAGACCATGCAATCTAGTCACAAAAAGAGCCTAGAACTAACAAAAAAAAATTAACAAGTCTCAGACCGAAGAGCTAATTATTTTTAACTGACGAAACTAGAGTTTACTACTATGAGATATGCAGCCTTGGATAACTAACACTCTATTTAGAGTGCCAATCAATGGCACAATATGTCAAACTGTCTTTATCCAACTAAAAACTGCCAATGAGTACAGTCAACTTAAGACTTGTTTTTATTTGTGAGTTAAGGTCTAAAGCATACGGCTAACAAGCATTGTGACTTCAATGACAGGGCCATACATAGCAATATCTTCTCCTTTTCTCAGATGCTTTGTTGAAAATCAAAGGAAGTTGTGCCATTAATGGTGAACCTCAATTGGGGGAAAAAGGCGAAACAGATGCATTCCAAATAAGCATAACTGTAGAAGTGTAGCTGTCACATTTTTTTGCAAGGTGCTGCTTTAGAATAGGGTTTGCACACTAAACATTATTCTTTATCATTTATTTATTCTTTGTTTGCCACTGGTTGTCTTGGACATTAGACATCTAAAAAAGAAGATTTCAAGTATTAGATTGAAGTTGAGATTTCTCCATGTTAAAGAGAAACTCCTTCAATTAGGTACAGTAGGATTATTTTCCATGCCAGTAGCTTTTATTGTGTCTAATAATAACTTTTCCAAGAAATGTCTTTGATGAACAATGTATTTTTTTATTGTTACATTTTATTTTCCTTTGCTTTTTGTTTCTGGCTTTGTTCTTACAATATGCATTCACAAGAATAAACTTACTGTATTACATGTTTATTTCCATTTTTACTGTTTGCAATATATAAGCATGATTCAGCTGATAATTATCTTTGCATCATACTGGACAAGAATGTTGATTTTTTTTTTTAAAAAAAAAATCCAACTTGATCTTTAAGGCCAAAAGAAACAACCAAGCTTTTTGTTCTCTTAACTTTTAAAAATAATATTCACTTTGCACTATGCACAGAAGGCAGGAACAGAAATAGAATATTTATTAATCCTACTTCAAGCAATGCTGCCCACATGTATCAGGAGAGCAGGATGTCCTTATAGTCAGTCATAGCAATGTTATAAAAATCTGGAGGCAAAATGGTCTAGAATAAGACTGAACAGCTCTGGTCTTCAATTTCATGAATTGGTTTACCAAAAGCAATTTCTAAAGGCTGCTTATTTGCATTAATAGCGGGCTTATGAATGGCAAAAAAAGGATGGAAGATAGACTGCAAAACTTTATGCGTATATTCTTGATGACAAACAACTACATTCTGATTATTTTTCACCTGCCTTTCTTCCCAGAAGTTAGACCAGCATATAGTTAACTCTCATTATATCTCTGTAGTTTTTAAGACTGAAATAAAAATGGTACAAGGTCAGCCATTAAGGTTCACAGCCAAATGGCTATTTGAACATAGGATTTTTTTTTTGGTACTAGTGCAGCAAATTTTCAGTAACCAATTTTATTTCCTTACTAGCATAATAAGAACAATTTGTGCCAATTAAAACATGCCATTCTATTTGTCTGAAATGGGAAATTATATTAAAGGAAAGAATCTCAGACTTCAACCCAATAAGCAGAATGTACCTTACTAATAAAAATGCATGGACATACAGGTACTCCTCGACTTATGACCACAATCAAGCCCAATAATTTCTGTCATAAACTGAGACATTTGTTATGTGAACTTTGCCCCATTTTATGACTTTCCTTGCCACAGTTGTTAAGTGGATCACTACAGTTGTTAAGTTAATCACAAGGTTGTTAAGTGAATCTGGCTTGTTAGAAAGTCGCAGAAGGGGAACACGTGACCTTGGGACACTGTAACCATCATAAATACATGCCAGCTGCCAAGCATCCAAATTTTGGTCAGGTGACCATGGGGGATACTGCAATGGTCGTAAGTGTGAAAAACGGTCATAAGTCTCTTTTTTCAGTGCTATTGTAACTGTACTGAAAATGTCTGTATATAACTAGGGACTACAGCCCACGTGGGTTCTTGTCTGTACCTTCAATGGAACTGATATATTTGCATGCAAGTGTGGATAGCCAGCCTCTAAAGCAGGCTGGCACCACAACATACAGCCCACCAAGCAGCTCTGTGTGAAGTTTTTTTTGCAAAATAATCAATTCATTGCCACCAGATGTGGCTGCCACAAGGAGGGCCGCCCAGATTTGTGCAGCCATATCTGCCCTGACAGATACAGTCAAACACGTCCAGGCATCACGGATATCACCACATTATTAACCACCATACAGTTAATTGGCACCACAACTATTCCCTTATGGTTTGTGATTATTTTAAAGGTATTATTCTAGCCTTTTCCCCTTTATGAGCTCTGCAGGTCTGCTCTAAACAAGAACTGGTTCTACAAATGTACTTTTTTTCTTCATAGTCACAGTCTCCTGGTGGCTATATATATGATATACAACAAGCAAAGGCAGGGGCAGGCTTCAAATTTGAGACTGAAAGTGATAAATTAAAAACACAACCTGTGATGAAATGTTACAAACCCTTCCAATCTCCAAGTGAGAATGCTCTTGATAGGATTTTTGTTGGTTAGCTATGCTCATCTGCAGAATATTCCAAGCTCTATTGGTGTTTATATTTTTTCATAAAAATCTGAGCTTATTTGGAGGATCCAGTAGGGGAGTGTGGTTATTGTGCACCCTTTGTCAAAGAACAGTACATGTCAATGTATGTTGGTTAAGTTTGCCACCAAATTTGTAGCTTCCAGAGGGACACAATGAGGGAGGATGGTGACACACACACAGGAATTGGTTTTAGTCTTATGGTGAAAAAAGTAAGGTTCTACATTTAGGCAAGAAAAACCAAATGTACAGGCATAGTACTACCTTGCTCAATAGTAGTAACTGTGAGAGGGACCTCGGAGTCCTAGTCACTTAAATATGAGCCAGCAGTGTGCTGCAGCTGCCATTTTCCGGTTGTGTCACGACCCGACGTAATTGTCTCCCTATCTTAGTTCTAGTGTACTTCATAATTATGGTGAAATGTTACGGAACCATTCCGGTGTGAACCTTATGACGTAGGTCAAAACCAGTGGTGCTACATTTTTTCTACAACTCTGAGATCTTTCTGTACAGAGAAGAGCAACAAAGATGATTAGGGGACTGGAAGCCAAAGCATATAAGGAAAGGCTGCTGGAATTGGGAATGTCTAGTTTAATGAAGAGAAGGACGAGGGGGGACATGATAGCAGTGTTCCAATATCTCAGGGGCTGCCACAAAGAAGAGGGAGTCAAGCTATTTTCCAAGGCACCTGAAGGCAGGACAAGAAGCAACGGATGGAAATTAAGGAGAGAAGCAACCTAGAACTAAGAAGAAACTTCCTGACAGTTAGAACAATTAACCAGTGGAACAACCTGCCTCCAGAAGCGGTGAATGCTCCAACACTGGAAGTTTTTAAGAAGAAACTGGACAGCCATTTGTCTGAAATGGTATAGGGTTTCCTGCCTGAGCAGGGGGTTGGACTAGATGACCTCCAAGGTCCCTTCCAACTTTTTTTTTATTATTATTATTATTATTATTATTATTATTATTATTATTATTATTATTATTATTATAATATTATTATTATTATTATTATTATTATTATTATTATTATTATTATTATTATTATTATTATTATTATTTTGTTCAATGGGAACAAAGGAAGGAAGGAAGGAAGGAAGGAAGGAAGGAAGGAAGGAAGGAAGGAAGGAAGGAAGGAAGGACATTTGACATCTGACCATGGTATTCTTTTAAATCATTTTCAATGACTGGAGTCATCACATTACATTGATTCTGCTCATTCTTAAGTGGGCAAGTCCAACTGAGAAGGATACAAGAAATTGAGTACTTGGCTGTTCTTGCTTCAAGGCTCCTACATGTTATTTACTATTTACATGAAATTACTAGGAGAGCTCATGAGCTAGTGATGATATCCAGCTGTGCATTTACAGCCCTGCAAAAGCAGAAGATGCTGTGGAAATCCTTACATGATGTCCGGAGCCTATATAAAGAACTGAGTGGGAAAAAATAGATCCAAATGAAACTCCAGCAAGATAACATGTCTGTTTACCCCCAAACCATTGTACACTGGTTAGTTCTAAGTGTGTCTCTCAATGAGGTTGCATTCCCTTAGTTAGAAGAAGTAGGTGCACAGCTGCCTAGAATAGCCCCATGGCGAGATAGCAGCAAATAAATTTAACAAACAAATAAAATAATCTGTGGTTTCTCCTGGATTCTAGAGTAAGAGATGGAGACCACAGCCTGGGGATCCCCCAGCTTAGTTTGGTTTGTCAATTACGACTGTTCTTCCACTGAAATGTTTTGGTGAAGACATTCATACCCTCATCCACATGGTTGGTTATTATAATGCATTCTACATGGAGCTGCCTTTGAAAACTATTCAGAATCAATGGACAGAGACACTTCAGTAAAATAAATACCCAGCTGTATGAACTATATTGGTTACTAGATATAACTCAAAATGCTGATTGTTAATTATAAAGCCTTTGGTGGCATAGGTCCTTAATATCTATGGTTCCATTTTCTCCAGTCAGAGTTCTATATGTTCTATCTAAGTGGGTATTGTCAGTCCCATTAAGTAGAACAAACCAAGAAATCAACTCCACAGAAAAGCTACAACTATTTTTATTTAAGAATGGCTATAATAATAGAATCTTGCATGTCCGATAATGTTACACTTTCTCCTCCTATTTATAGTTTAGTGAATTAGGAAGCTGTCTGTCTGACTCACTTCCTAATGTTATCTGGCAGTTGTGGACTTCAAATATGTTTTATCCTTTGTTTTCTTGGCAACAGATCTAGAATGATTTCCATCCAGACCCTCTTCCTTACTGTCTTCAGAGTTGGATTCCCCTCTCTAAGAGGTTAGATGGGCAGGGTTGTGGCAGCAGGCTATTCCCATAAATTCCCTAAAGTTATGGAAATGTTTCCCCCTTAAAGGGAGAATGTACACTTTTCTGGTTATTCTGTAGGAAAGAGATGAAGACTCTCCTCTTCAACCAAGCTTATAGAGTCTAGCTGGAAGATTATGATGCTGCTCTATGTTGTGCTAAATAAATTATGGATTTATATTTTATGACTGTTTTATTTGCTATTTGTGAGCTATCCAGAATTATGACTATTGTACAATTATGACTATTGTATATATAAATTATACGTACAATATAAATATAAAGAAACGAATGAATCATTGAGAGGGGGAAATGCAACAAGATGTTTAATTGAGGGAATGGAGGAAAAAGTCCATAGTTTTCAGCAGGGCTCTCCAAATTTGGCAACTTTAAGACTTGTGGACTTCAACTCCCAGAATTCCTCAGCCTGCCAGCATGCTGAAGTCCACAAGGCTTAAAGTTGTCAAGTTTGGAGACCCCTGGTTTACAGTATTATTCAAAGGAAAGTGACATGATAATTTGAAGCACTGGATATAATAATTAATAATAATAATAATAATAATAATAATAATAATAATAATAATAATAATAATGATGATGATGATGATGATGATGATGATGATGATGATGATGATGATGATGATGATAAAGTTGGAAGGGACTTTGGAGGTCATCTAGTCCAACCCCCTGCTCAGGCAGGAAACCATGTACCATTTCAGACAAATGGCTGTCCAGTCTCTTCTTAAAAACTTCCAGTGTTGGAGCATTCACCGCTTCTGGAGGCAGGTTGTTCCACTGGTTAATTGTTCTAACTGTCAGGAAGTTTCTCCTTAGTTCTGGGTTGCTTCTCTCCTTGATTAGTTTCCATCCGTTGCTTCTTGTCCTGCCTTCAGGTGCTTTGGAGAATAGCTTGACTCCCTTTTCTTTGTGGCAGCCCCTGAGATATTGGAACACTGCTATCATGTCCCCCCTCGTTCTTCTCTTCATTAAACTAGACATACCCAATTCCAGCAGCCTTTCCTTATATGCTTTAGCCTCCAGTCCCCTAATAAACTTTGTTGCTCTTCTCTGTACTCTTTCTAGAATCTCAACATCTTTTTTACATCGTGGTGACCAAAACTGGATGCAGTATTCAAGTGTGGCCTTACCAAGGCATTGTAAAGTGGTATTAATACTTCACGTGATCTTGATTCTATCCCTCTGTTAATGCAGCCCAGCACTGTGTTGGCCTTTTTGGCAGCTGCAGCACACTGCTGGCTCATATTTAAGTGATTGCCCACTAGGACTCTGAGGTCCCTCTCACAGTTACTACTATTGAGCAAGGTACCCCCTATACTATACCTGTACATTTGGTTTTTCTTACCTAAATGTAGAACCTTACTTGGCTAACAAAGGATTTATAGTAGCACATTTAGATCAAGTTTGGTGATTACTTTGCTTTCCATACAGCAGGAATGCTCTTGTTGTTATTAATTTAAGGCCCTCCAGTTGCCAAGCGATTCAAGGCAGCATTCAAAGAACACAACATAATTATGAAGGGCTCTGAGGGTGGATCTATGAATAGTCTTTCACAGCATGGAGATCTCCAGATATACAATGGCCACGGTAGTTGGGGAACACTAGAACTGTGAAGTGACACATCTGGAGGGCACCATGGTGGGGACAGTCAATCTAAGACATCTTAGAAAGCATTAAACAAGTATATTTTAAATTTACACATATTAACTAAGCAGAGGGCTGTAAGGTAGAAGAAAATATAAACAATGTAAAGCTCGTGGGATTTGACAACCATATAGTTAACCTCTACCCAAGGGTCCTCCCAAGTTCTCTTAGGATTCAGAAAGCCTGAAGCACTGAAGTGTGCTTGAGGTTTGTTAAGGTGAACGGTAATCACAATATAAGGGACCAGAATCTAAGTCCTAAACAAAACAAATTTTTAGTATGTTAAGGTTACGTTAGGTGAACATTGATCAAATGTTCTAGTCAGTTTTATCAGGTTACGTAATATAAAAACGTCAATTAAGTTCGTGTAAATATATGGTTTGCTTCTTCTTCTTACGTGTGGGGTATTTTGCTTCACAAATATGTTAAGGAGGAAGATTTCTTGCTCTGCAACAGACTTCCTTTCCCAGCTGACACCTATAATGTCAGTCTATGTCAGTGGTTCTCAACCTTTTTAATGCCGCGACCCCAACCGGTCATAAGTCGAGGACTAAACCGGTCGTAAGTCGAGGACTAAACCGGTCATAAGTTGAGGACTAAACCGGTCGTAAGTCGAGGACTACCCAACCGGTCGTAAGTCGAGGACTTTGCCTGCCCGGGAGCGCTGCACATGCGTGGTTCCGCCCCCTGCGCCGGCCGAGGTGTAGCTGGCAAGCGGCAGAGACGGAGCATGCCGACCACCAGCTGGCCCAGCCTAAGGGAGGTAAGGCACCCGCCGGAAAAGGGGGAAAAAAATGGCAGACAAAAAAATGGCGGACAAAAAAAATGGTGGACAGCCTTGCTTGGCGACCCCCATGAAATGGTCGATCGACCCCAAATGGGGTCCCGACCCACAGGTTGAGAACCACTGGTCTATGTCAACTGCATGTTTAATTTTTCCTTGTATATTCCTTTGCTATTTCAAACTGCAGGCAAGGAATTACAGAATTCAACATTATTTTATTATAAAATAGTCCCTACATATGGGAAAAATCAGGGTCACGGAGGCGTGTCTTAAATGTTTTACAGAATTTGTAAATCACTCAGAATCTTCTGCTGCTCTAGACAAGTTTTTGACCAAGTGAAAGCTTCTTCTTTGGCTGCTGTGTATTTTAAGTTTTCTATTTATGATGGAAATTGTTTTTCATTTATTTTAAGATTGTTTGCTACCCAGGGTCACTTGCTGAGATGGGCAGCCATACAGATTGAAGAAACAAACAGATAATAAAGGAGGAGGGGTTTTTTTTAATTAAGTTATTCAAATATGTGAGATCTAATTATCCATCTGGAATCTGAATTGTAAGGCTCAGACATCAATCAGAATGGGATTTTATAATATTATATCATCCAATGTTGTTTTTATTATTCTCCTTTCTTTCTAACTATTACCTAACCATTACCACGAACTCAACGGCGCTACAATTTTCCTTTGTTTTCCATGCTACATTAAGTGTCTTCTCACCCCTGCCGCTATTCAGGATATATTAAAGCTTGTACTGAGACAGCTTTGAGTAAATATGAACTTACATTATTTCAAAGAATTAGTGGCTGCCTCTGTAAAGTTCATATTAGAGTTGGTTAGGAAAGATTGCTAAAGTTCCTGAAGTGCCATTCCAATTAGTAATGGAAAAACATAAACATGAGGAGAAGCTACTAGGTTCATAACCTGCCCAGAAAAGAGTGATTTGATTCAATAATTACTTTTAATTGCAACAAAATAAACACCTTGTTTATTTAACAGAAAAGGTTTCATTTAACTGCAAAGAATCCCTCCCCCGTTTCTGCTAGAACAACTGAATCAAAAGATTCAAGAAGCAACGGATGGAAACTAATCAAGGAGAGAAGCAACATAGAACTAAGGAGAAATTTCCTGACAGTTAGAACAATTAACCAATGGAACAACCTGCCTCCAGAAGCGGTGAATGCTCCAACACTGGAAGTTTTAAAGAAGAGACTGGACAGCCATTTGTCTGAAATGGTATAAGGTTTCCTGCCTGAGCAGGGGGTTGGACTAGATGACCTCCAAGGTCCCTTCCAACATCATCATCATCATCATCATCATCATCATCATCATCATCATCATCATCATCATCATCATCATCATCATCATCATCATCATTATTATTATTATTATTATTATTATTATTATTATTATTATTATTATTATGGATTATCGCACAGTCAGCCAGATGTTCAGACTGGATTTGGCATTTTGTCTACCTATCGAGTCCTTACCAAGGACCTGGGATAGGCAGATGTGGATGTTTGATGGTATTACAGATATCGTCGCAGGATGGAAGCAGTTCCTAGTAAGGCCGCCTTTTGCAATTGACTAATGGCGAAGTTGTCAATGCCAATGGTTTTTCAAGTGGTGCTCCAGTTGTTTTGGGATTGCACCCAAGGCGCCTATTACTATTGGTACTACCCTTGCTTGCTTTTGCCACAGTCTTTCTATTTCTATTTGTAGGTCTTTGAATTTTGTTATCTTCTCATGTTCTTTCTCGTCTATTCTTCTGTCTCCAGGCACTGCCACATCCACTATCCAGACTTTTTTGTCTTTCTTATCGACAATTGTTAAGTCCAGGGTGTTATGTTGCAGGTGCCTGTCTGTTTGAATTCTGAAGTCCCAGAGCAGTTTAATTTTATCATTTTCTATGACTTTCTCTATTATTTTTATTTTTATTTTTATTATTATTATTACTATTACTATTACTACTACTACTACTACTACTACTACTACTACTATTATTATTATTATTATTATTATTATTATTATTATTATTATTATTATTATTATTATTATTATTATTATTATTTCTTAATATCCAGATGGGAATTGAAGTTATTGGCCTCTCTTTCTAAAGGAGAAAGATATCGTCCTCTGTGATTAACAAAACTCAAGGGTTTTCCTGCTGCGCTTCATAAGCAACACAACTTCGTAATCAAAATCAACAGAATCCTTCACAATCAACACTAACACCTAGTAACAATTACATTAATTCTATCGCACATGACTCTCCTAGCTAAAAGATCTCCCATGCATCTAGATTGCTTACAAGCACAGGATAAGCATTAGCCTCAGTTCCTTGGCTATTTCACACTTATGGATATTCTGTATTGGAAAAAAAGAGAATAAGTACTCAAATAATATGGAGAATCCTTTGCAAGAGATTGTACAAGTCCAGTAGCTTTTCCAGCCTGGCATCCTGCAGATAAATGGGACTACTGCCCTCTTCATATTCCACCAACATGGTCAAAGAAAATGAAAAGCCAAGCTGTCTGATTATAATCCAAGAAAGTACCAAACTGGAGATTATAATCCTTATAGTCTCCTTGCTAGTGGTTGCTGTGTAAAAACAAACTGTAATTCATGAAATACTGTCAGAGATGATGGCTTAACGGACAAATAAAAATAGGATTGGTGGGTGGGTTGGTTGGTTGGTTATTGATTTATTGATTTGCCGCTCATCTCACCAAGAGACTTTGTTAAAGGACCGAATACTACTATACTTAAACTCTAGGTATATTAACTATTAGTTATCTATCTATTTTGAGGTCTCTTTTTTCACTTCTATGAAAACCCAAACACTTGGTTTGGTTTAAATCTCATCAGGCCAGTCAACAAATGCAATGCCTAAAGCGCATTTAATTTTTTTCTTTTCCCTGAGTTGGTTGGGATAATAGCTAAAAGCAATGTGTTAATAGGAATGAAGGTGTTTACCTAAGCATTTACTGTTTCTTGCTGTAGCATCCTTAGATTCTTGCATGGGAGAATAGAATTTTGATCAGACCGACAACCAAATTCCATGTGGCTGATTGTTTGGAGGTGCTAGATAGTAGTCTATAGAAACATTTCTGGTCTGTCTATTACTCCCATCCACTCACACCTCTCAAAGGACTACTGCAAGCGATCTTTCAAAACCATCCATTGTGCCAACAGAATGTTGTTGTTTTTTTAACTTCCTCCCCTCCCCAACTTCTATGTGAGGAAGTGACTAATGACTCTTGAGCAGGAGCTTTCTGAGCTATTACTCCTCTACTCATTATTTAATGCAGGGGTCTTCAAACTTGGCCCTTTTATGACTTGTGGACTTCAACTCCCAGAATTCCTCAGCCAGGCAGGCTGGCTGAGGAATTCTGGGAGTTGAAGTCCACAAGTCATAAAAGGGTCAAGTTTGAAGACCCCTGATTTAATGCATAAACATAGTAGTAACACACTTGCCCCATATCTAATATCCCCATGTTGGTACAATACCCTCTTAAACTTTTAATCTCTGTAGCATGGAAAAATCGCTTCCTTTCTCCCTTTGAATGTTTGATCCAGGGTAGGAATATATCTAAATTATAAACTGGGGACTTTCAGACTTCTTGATAGACTGCTATAGTGCTGCAATGAGGTCTTGAAGCTTTACTTCTGAGAATGTTTCAAACCAATTTCATTTTTTACCATAATGTAGTACAGGCAGTCCTCGACTGACAACAGTTCAGCTAGTGACTGTTCAAAGTTACAACTTTGACTTATGACTATTTTACATACCTGTGACCGTTGCAGCATCCCCGTGGTCACATGATCAGAATTTGGATGCTTGGCAACTGGCTCATATTTACGACGGTTGTAATGTCCCAGAGTCAGGTGATCACCTTTAGTGACCTTCCGACGAGCAAAGTCAATGGGGGAGGCAGGTTCACTTAACAACCGTGTTACTAACTTAACCACTGCAGTGGTTCACTTAACAACGGTGGCAAAAAAGGTCGTAAAATGGGGCAAAAAATCACTTAAATGTCTCGCTTAACAACAGAAATTTTGGGTTCTGTTGTGGTCGTAAGTCAAGGACTAGCTGTACTGTAGCCACTAGAGTAGAGTCACCTCTTTTTCTAAACTTCTTGTTTCAGGATTGGAGAACAGGATTTGGTCTGAAGGCAGAATCCAGCTTTCTGCTCACTGAGAGATCAGACGACATGGTGAGCTCTTTCCTCTCCATGATTTTCATCCTCCACACCTATGTAATTCTGCCTGCATGGAAAAGAACAAGCCCGTGATTTGCTCTTCTCTGTGCAGGAGAAATTGACCATGACTCCCTGTCTCCTCCTGCAGCAATAACAGCAGAGCATCTGTAACCATGGCTTTCTTCAACTTGCGACGGTGGCGAATATCTATAGCTTGGGTGTAGGACGTAGAGGGATCAACCACACAGCCGAACAGCGATGGCACCGACCATCAACCAACCCATGCAACCTCCCCTCCAACCAGTACTTCACCTCCCAATGACATACACCTGATGTTTACCTCCCCATCACAACATCGTCACCTGACGTGACCCACACCTGACCCATCACAAGACCTTCACCTGACGTGACCCATACCTGACCCATCACAAGACCCTCACCTGACATGACTTCCCCATCACAAGACCTACTGACCAAATGAAGCCTTATAAATAGAGGAACACTGACACTGACATCCCCTAAACTCCACTGAAGATGTTACCTAGCTGATAATGAACCTTTCGGAAACCAACCCACAAGCTTGGAGAACGAACTTCCACCCTCTTTCTTCAGCTTGACCAGGCCACACTTTTCCTAAAGAAACCAAGCCACAACGTGTTTGATAGAGAGTGACATTTGCAAAAGCCTTTTGATGTGTGCTAAAGTGGGCTTTGGGGTTAGGGGCTTAGAGCCCTATGAGCTAGATGGAGCAGCTTCATTTATGCTCAAGAACCTCCAGTTCCTGTTCTATTTGAAGAATTGTTCAGCTCAAGTACAATTCGAAGGGAAAGAACGATGAGTACAGAGAGCAGAAATGTGAAATTCTCAATCGGTTTCCAGCACGATAATAAATTGAGCAGCGGACTGTAGTGAGAGAGAAATCTTACATTTAATAATACCATAGGCTTTGTTTCTCCATTTGGCATATGCAAATATTACTCAATCAATGTCACCGGGTACAGAACGCATTTCCTTTTGGGGGAAACAAAAGTGATTTGTGTCCTTTGTAAACAGATCTCAGGCGCAATCCTTGAGATTTTTTTTCCCTTAAAAACAAAATCCAATATGTCTTCCTTCCAAGAACAGCAAACAGGAAAATGAAAGCCTGCTCCTTGGGCAAAGTCATTTATCAAGTTTTTGCCTTTTCTTTCCAGAGGTAGATACTGTAGTGTCTGAGGCAGAGATGGGTTTCTGATAACTAAGGATGAAATAGGAAAGGTAAGGCTGGGGGAACTTTGCAGATTCTCTTTTGTTTTTATACTGAGATATACGCTTATTCCTAGTCTTCATTTTTCAGGCTTTCCTCCCTCAAAATGGTGAGAGCCACTTTGCTAGCTTTCAACAAAGATATTCAAAGATATCTTGCTACCAAAACGGATTCATGAGCTTCTGGTTACTCACCCCTGGCCTACGTGAAAGTTTATGTGCTCCATTGGGAGCATTGTTTTGCTGTGAGAAATATGATGTTGTTGCAGAGAGCCAGTTTGGTGTAATGGTTAAGGCGCTGCACTAGAAACCAGGAGTGTGAATTCTAGTCCCACCTTGGGCATGAAGCCAATTGGGTGACCTTGAGGTAGTCAGTCTCTCTCAACCTTAGGAAGGAGACAATGGCAAACCACTTCGGAAAAACCTTGCAAAAAAACAACAACAACCTGCAGGGACTTGTCCAGGTAGTTTTCAAAAATCAGACATGACTGAATGGAAACTCATACATATACACTTGTTATGAACAATGGACATAATCTACTGAGAATACTGTAATAATAGTCTCACTGAAATGAATGGAATCTGCGCATTTAGTTTATTACTAATTTTTGATTGGTTTTTGAGAGGCTTTCAGTGAACAAGATCCTAACTGATCACGGCTGTGCCACTCTCAAAAAAGAAGCATTAGTAAAATAAGAAGTGAAATCGGCAATATCTAAATTAGCAGTCACCTCAATTTCTTTTCTTCTCTCTTGGCTACTATTACACATTGGATCATTTACTTCTTTTTTAACTTCATACACGGTACTTAACAACTGACTGTCAGCTTAAAACCTCTGCAGAAGGGGGTCTTATTTGTGTATGTCCACCAATCATTTTAAACGGACAACATCTATAAGTTCGACGTTTTTAGATCTACTAGTCATTTTACTCTCGTTCCCAAATCCCAAAAGACGTAGACCATAAACGGTCGGAATTGATTACAAAAGGGGGAAGACAATCGGAACTATGTAAAACTCTGGTTTCTACGATTATTTATGTGACGTTAGATTTCTACTTAATCTAGTTTCGTCAAAAAGTGTATCTGTTAAATAAGTGGCATAGCCCAGCTTTGGGAAATCCATGAAGCACATTAAAATCATAAGGCAACTCGCTGCCCTTGCTTTGCAAATTCCTTGGTTTAACTTCTAGTGAACTTTGCTGACCTAGTTAATACACAGAAAGGATGGGAAGGGAGAGAAGGGTAGCAAAAGCATAGAGACAAATGGTGAGTGAATTTTACTTCTTAGCCCCAATTGCACAACTGAAAGAAAAATTTGGATCCCAATGTAGTAAAAAAGCCGTCCTGCTGCTCCATGCAATCTCAGTTCAGCCTGTTTGTGTGTTGGTGTGTAATTCTAATTATACTAGTACGTTTCCATTTGTGAACGAGAGAATGGCCGGGAGGACCTGTACATCACAATTATTTAATTGCTGCACTGCTTTGGGTAGCTGAATTGAGATACAGGTGCTATTTAATTCTTCCAGGCAGGATGGTGACTACTCAACATGCACCACGTATTAAAAATAGAGAAATGAAACAAATAACAAACAGCGGTGAGAATCCTAGCTGTCTCTTCTAATTTGCAGCTAAAACCTTTCACTGACCTTCAGTGAATGAACACTGGCTGGCATATTCATCTGATCTGCTCCTAACACAAGTAGATTTATCTGTTAGCTAAAATACAGAACATCAGGACACCCCTCCTCCCCCCCTCACACCCCAGTAGGATGCAACACATTTAATAGGATATGGCTGATAACTCCTCTAACATATTTTTGCTTGGCTTTTGCTTATGTCTTTTGACACTTTCCCTCTTCTCTTTCAGTTGCTGACTCAGATAAAACGATTTTTTTTTTTTACCCTTTATCTGAAACGTTTTCTTCGCCTCTGACAAACGCACGGAAGGAAGGGCTGGACTGACCCCCATTTAAACCCTTTCAACTCCACTGACTTATACCTGAAGGCCCCCTTTGAATGTTGCACTGTGGGTCAAAAAAAGAGAGCAGGGGGAGAAGGTGTTGACCCCAGCCTGATCAAAGGTGCCCGATCCAAAGGTGTCATATTTTGCAGAAATGGCAAAGATTTCCACATATTTGAAAGATCAATCTCAAGAAAAATTTATTTCGGTTTGGAGAAGATGGATAGATTATATTCAGAGAAAGTATGAAATGAATAATTATCATATTGCTTTTGATTAAATTTTTTTGTTATTTTTATTTACTTAGCATAATTTATATATTACTATATTTTATATTTATGTGTATTATTGTGTATTAGAGTTAAAGTATGTTAATATTTGATTGTATTAAGTTTGGGTAGCTTTATTTAGACTTGGGATGTTATGTGCTTATCCCTGTATTCAGTTCTGGGAAGTCCGGGGGTGGGGGAGGGCGGAAGGGGATGAAGGGGGTAGAGTTATATAAAATTTGGTGTATTAATATGTTATAGAGAAATAATGTAATTTTTCCTTTGTGAAGAGAAGGTGGTCGGCTGGTACCCCCAAACTGCATCCGAAGGTTGAGGAAAAGAAGGAGGTGGGATGTGTAGGGTAGTTGGAAGAGAAGGAGGAGAGAGGTGTGGGTAGGAGGGGAGGAAAGGAAGAGGGAAGTAGGTAGGAAGGGTGAAAGAGGGGTGGATGCGGGGGGGGGGTAGACTGCCGACCACCTCTGAAAATATGTTTTTTTCCCTTTTTTATGTGCACCATATTTGTATTAAGAATTTGTTTATTTGAAAATTAATAAAAATTTATATATATATATAAAAAAAGGTGCCCGATCCATCCCAATAAGACAAGTCGCCCGTCAACTCTCCTCTCGCCCCCAAGAGAACCAAATCCAGTTAGTTCACAGACAGGGCATCGCATGAGATCGATCCCATTAAAAGCCGGCTCCTAAACACTCCTAATCAACTTAGCCGAACTCGTAATGCGGCATGTGCAAAGAGGAGGGGCGGCAAAGTTGATGTGCCACGGCGGAAGAAAAACAACAAAACAAAAATCCAGTGGCGATTAAAACAAACACGACCGCCCCCCCACTCCCCCCCCCCAAAAAAGCCATTACGGATTCATTCCCCGGGAACGCGGGCAACTGAAAGTAAACAAAAAAAAGAAAGGAAGGAAGGAAGAAAGAAAAAAGGCGGGCGTTTTGTTTGGTTTTGTGCTCTGCTTGTCATGCCAAGCGGCGTGTCGAGGCGTTAAATTCCTGTCTTCTCTTCCTCTCCTCCTTCGGAGCAGCAAGCGCAGCTTTCCAGAATTGGAAGAAGGCGCCGATGGACACTAACCGCCCACAACCCCACCAGAAAAGATTTATTTATTTCTCTCTCTCTCTCTCTCTCTCTCTCTCTCTCTCTCTCTCTCTCTCTCTCTCTCTCTCTCTCGCTTTCTCTCTCTCTCTCTCTCCCCCCCCTTCTTCACGACTAAGATCATCGGACTCACCGTCGCGGGCTTCCTTCCCGCAACTGCAGTTGCTGCATATGTGCTTGATCTCCTTGCCTATGTGACAGTGGATCACGAAAGACACGTTGTTGTTGTTGTTGATGATCGCCGGCTCCTTCAGGGGCTTCATTCTCACCAGGTAGAAAGCTCGTTTTTTGGGCTTCGCCTCAGCCCTGTCTGGAGAAGAGCCATCTCTGCGGCCAGAAGAGGATGGACAAGACAACACCCGGGATCGCCTGGGGTGTGTGGAGTCCGCCATGCGCGCGTTTTCTCTCTTTCTCTCTCTCTCTCTCTGTGCGTCTCTCTCTATCTCTCCCTAGCGTCTCTCTGCCACATTCACTCTCATCCCCACAGTACACACCAGGATTAAAAGGGGAGGGAAGACAGGGTGGTGAGGAGAAGGCACAGAGGGAAGGACGGAGAGAGAGAGAGAGAAAAGGAGAGGAAGAAAGCAAGCCTTATCTATGGGTGACCTCTCTGGTCCTGGTGTCTTAAGCAGAGCTGAAGGGTGCGTTCAGTCTCACACCCCCTCTCCGGCCACAACTCTGTTTACTATCCCTGCCTGTCTTGGCAATACCCACAGCTCTGTTTGATGATCATGCTCCTGACTCTCAAGCACAAGGCAAACGCTTCGCTTGGTTGCAACTCTAGGAGAAGCTGATGCTCTTCCACCCACTGAACCCTACAAGTAATTCCTCAAGTTGGTTTTGCTTTGGGATGACTTCAGGGATGGAGAGCTCCACCGAGGACATTTCCCACTTCACACACGAGCTTGCTGCTGCGCTGGGATTCCTGGGAAGGTCTCTTCTGAGTGCTAACGGGGACCTGGACTTGTTCATCTTGGGAGCCCAAACAAGGTGCTGCCACCCATTGAGGCCACTTAATAATAGAAAAAAAAAAAGCATGGTTTAGTATTCTATGTCTGCACCTGGGATTCAGGGACTTGTTCTTCGCTTGCTTTCTTGATATTTGCTTTTTCTCTTTTATGCGAAACTGAAATTGTCCTGAAAGTTTGAAGGGCTGTCACAAAGATGAAGGGGGCAAATTATTTACCAAAGCACCAGAAGGCAAGACAAGGACCAATGGATGGAAACTAATCAGGGAGAGAAACAACCTAGAACTAAGGAGAAATTTCCTAACAGTGAGAACAATTAACCAGTGGAACAGCTTGGCTTCAGAAGTTGTGGGTGCCCCATCACTGGAGGTTTTCAAGAAGAGACTAAACAACTACTTGTCTGAAATGTTATAGACTTTCCTGCTTGTGCAGGGAGTTGGATTAGAAGACCCCTAATGTCCCTTCTAATTCTGTTATTCTATGTTTTATGATCTATGTTCTAAGTTCTAAGTGGAGAACTGAAGGGTGGCAAGGAAAATGAATAGATGACTTAAAGTGTTCCAATATCTCAGGGGCTGCCACAAAGAAGCTGCCACAAAGTCAAGCTATTTTCCAAGGTGCCTGAAGGCAGGACTAGAAGCAACAGATAATCAAGGAGAGTTCGTTGGATCTTGATTCCTCTTTGAAGGACTGTCAATCTTGTTAATTGGTCACCTTGTTGGACGGAGGTCTTCGCCACTTACGAGGTTGTGACCTTCAAAATTTCTTCTCTGACCTGTCGGTAAACAGACTTTACCATATCCCAAAGGACGGACTCGTCCCCCAACCTGATCTACTGGAGGTTCCTCCCTTCCAACTTTATTAGTATTATTATTCAGTCTAGAAAAATAAACCTTCATGGAGGCTTAAAAATACGAATTAAATTCCACTTAAAAGCCATGCTCTTCGTATAGATGGGAAATCCCAACCAGCAGAGCTTATAACATGAATCAAAAAAGGTGAGGGTGCCAAGTGATACTCTTTACTTTTTGATTTATTCCTACACACAGCAAGCCGCAGGCAAAGAAGTCTTTAATTCTTCTCCCTGTGAAAAGCAACAGAGACTTCACTATCTCTCCTCCCCAATCTCTTTATGAATCTCAGCTACTTCTGTGGTAGAAAAATAGGAAAGTAAAAGGGGGCTGCATAAAAGAGATGTTCTATAAAGATTGTCCCAAAGGGGCTTTTTCAAGAGGCAACTGGACTTTTTGTTTTTCTTTGAAGACGTTTCGCTTCTTATCCAAGAAGCCTCTTGAAAAAGCACCTTTGGGACAACCATGACCTGGATGATTGAGAATCTCCATAGATATCTGTAAAGATTGGTGTATGTTCATACCAGCAAAGAATTAGCATAATTCAAAAGATCTTGCTTTGCCATGGGCTCCATAGCAGCAATACGCTGACTCTGTAAACCACTTAGGGAGGGCTATAAAGCACTGTGAAGCCTAAGTGGTATTGCTATTTATTTTTTGGGGAAAAAAAGAAAGCTAAGAAGATACTAAGTCACAGAAAATACTGACATTCATAGTCCCTGAGCATACCTGCTGTGTTAAACCACAAAGTGGTTAGTTTGGCTTAGGCCGTCAGAACCCATTCTTGTGCTTTATTTATGTATCAGTGGCACAGCACAATGTGTGAACAAGGGCAAATACCCAAAGTTAGACCATGCCACGTTGTTCTCAGCTTTTAAGGGTCTAGCTCTAGGCATCCATGCTCCATAACTTGACAGCTGCTCTCTGTCAGCATCCTAGTTTCTGGGGGCATGTCATTTCCAAATTGCCTGGTGTCCATGGTAACTACTCAGATTGTCTAGGGGAACCCCCCCATATTTTCCCCCTAGCCCCCAGACCATCATCATTATTATTTTCTTACTCTTTCAAATACACAGGGAAGTTTTTCTGTTGCTACACATCCATCTAGAAAAGTTATTTGGAGATAAGATCCAGGTTGGGGACAGTCACTTAGGGCCCGCTTGCACTTTTGATGTCATGAGGTGCACCAGTTTGAATTTAAAAACAGGATTAAAAAAGGACAGGTTTTTTTTAAAAAAAGTTTTATTGGCTTTGAAATGAACTATGCATAAGAAATAGCCATAGGTGGCCAAGTTCTAACTATTTTAATCCTGTTCCCTAGGTTGTAACCCTAATTGGATCATATCTCTGCAATTTTGGTTGATAGATCCAAATGTAGGTTTCAAACACATCCAGCAATCCTCTCAAAATCTGAGAATATAGTGAAGGGTTGAGAGGGAAATTCTCAGGGCCTTATGCCAACTGACACCCAAAATAAGATAATCAAAGGCCCTTCTGATACAGTATTTGTTTTCAATAAATTAATTTTAATTTCACCTTTTAAATTGTTTTACTTTTTATGCTTTGTTTTTTTAAAATATGAGAAGCTATAACTGTCCTGGTTTTAACGATACCCATTAACCACAACTGTCAATGCCTGACTGAGAGCAGGGCAGGCACTGTCCGCCCTTGGATCCTCCTCTCTGGACAAAATTTGTCAAGTGTCAACACAAAGAAGAACAGATTTACTGAATCAGTATAGACTGCTAATCTGAAGATGAATACCCTCCTTTTTCTCCCACCATCCCTTTTTCTAAGGGGCCATTGATCTGGAAAAACTATACTTATCACCCTTTAAAAACATCTGGTGGATTTCCCCCCCCCTCCTTCACTAAAAACCAATGAAAAGCTCAGTAAAGTTTAAACAAAACATTTATCCAATGTCAAATCTAAGACAGCTGGCTGAGGAAGAAACATTGCCCTCCCTCCTGGCGTAAGACGAAATGACACTAGGTCACTCTAAGGCAGCGGTTCTCAACCTATGGGTCACGACCCCATTTGGGGTCCATCGACCATTTCACGGGGGTCGCCAAGCAAGGCTGTCCGCCACTTTTTTCCCCCTTTTCCGGCGGGTGCCTTACCTCCCTTGGGCTGGGCCAGCTGGTGGTCGGCCTGCTCCCTCTCTGCCGCTTGCCAGCTACACCTCGGCCGGCGCAGGGGGCGGAACCACGCATGCGTGGCACTCCCGGGCAGGGAAAGTCCTTGACTTACGACCGGTTGGGTAGTCCTCGACTTACGACTGGTTTAGTCCTCGACTTACGACCGGTTTAGTCCTCGACTTACGACCGGTTGGGGGTTGTGGCATTAAAAAGGTTGAGAACCACTGCTCTAAGGAAACTAAGCTTAAGTATGGCATGAAAATGGAATATGGAACACTAAGGGATGCTCCTGTCTGAAGAAATGGGCAAAGGAATTGAAGGAACTGGTAGAAAACAAGAAAGAAATGAGAAAAAAAATCATGTGTGATAATGAAGTTGTAATGAGTTGTAAAGGTGAATAGGGCCAAATCAAGCAAACAAAAATTAAAACACAGCCATACACTTTTGTGTTTGTCCAGATAGCATATAGAGTAACAACCCACACCTGGTAATCACCTGCTATACTTGATTGGGAATGTGAGCACTGCACTTCTGCATCTGGAAGCCACCAGGTTGGATGGAATAAGGGATAGGCTTTATGGAGAAACACAGCAAACGGTCAAGCATAATGTAGCACAACTGAAAGAAAAATGGCGATCACAGGAACCAGTGCAACATCAGCCAAGTGCTCTGTTGGGAAAATATAGACTTTTCTCCCCACCCCCACCCCCATACCAGTTGTAAAGCTAATACAACAGGAAATCTAGGAAGTTGTGGGTAGACAGAAGGTCTGTGGAGGCACACAACCCAACCTGTGCTGGCAACCTTCTCTGAACTGATGCTCTCCACAGATTTTGGACTGCTACTCTTAAAATGAAATGGTCAAAATGTCAAACAATGGGCACTTTCATATCAACACTGTTACCTCCTGCCAGTCCCTTAAGAGCTGTTTGAAGCCACCCATAGATAATTTTCACTCCCACTGTCTTTAAAGTGCTGAGAACAGCAGAAACCCGTTTTCTTCATTCCAGACTGTTTGTACAGTGCAAAAATTGCTACCAATAACTGTCCTGCCTCCCATCTATATTTTCATGCATTTGCCTAGCGATTTCCAGAGGAAAATGCATGTGTGGTAAGAGGGTGAGATGGTAAGCATCTGCCATTAAGGCCAGCAAGAGGACCTCATCTCAACATGATGCTACAGCAGCTGAACTTCTGTGGAGAATGGCTGGCAAGCTCAAATGCCAGGTGGAGGAAGCCAAACTCCTGCCAATGCAAAAACAGCTACCTGCAGAACTTCAGTGTTGCCAGTGGAAATACCATCTTTTCAATATAATACATGGCAGTTGAGCAAGAAACATATAGGCTCAGCAGTCAAACACAGATGTTGTTATGAGACTGCACAGGTGCAGAGTTACTTCTGGAACAGCGAAAAGGCCCCAGGTAGAAGTGACCTATCATAAATTTTGCAAAACGATTGACCCTGTGAACCTGTCCATCAAAGAGGGTATGTTTGTAGGTCAACGTGAAACACAAAAAGTGCTGAAAAAGAACTGTAGAGTTGATGTAAAAATTAGCCTTTACAGCATCTGCCAACATACTGCTCTGTTTAATAGCAATTGTCAGTCATATTCAGAGAAATCGTATTTCCTCGAATTATCAGTGAATAGGGAGGATATGGAAGAAAGAAGGACAAAATTGTTTATTCTACAAATAGCCTGCTATTTCTGTTTGTAATCTTTGAATGGCCCGCCACCCAAAGCATGGAAACAACATATTTTTGACTACCTAATTAATGCATTCTGTGGTTCCCAGTCCCTTCTGCACAAATGCACATTCCTCTGTTCTACAAAGAAATGACTTTACCAAAGGTTGAGGAGAAAATGAGGAAGGCTTGTGAGTGGGATCTTTAGAGCCATCATCCATTTCCACTTGAAAGAACTTGCTTATAACTTCTAAATACATTTCTTTCAAACATTTGGCATGGAAATATTTAAGGTTGTTTTTTTTTAAATCCTAGAATTTAATTTTTAGCATGATTGGTTTTCATAAAAGTCATATGATTGGGAGGGGGTCAGGGAGCTCATGTAATCCAACTCACTATTCATCATAAGACCCAGTAAAGCAACCCTGATGGATGACCATCCCTTCTCTGAAGTTCACTTGGAAAGGATAACTCACATGTAAGAGTCTGCATCTTTGCCTGGCAGCATAGCAATAGCAATAGCACTTAGAATTATATGCTAGTTCACAGTGCTTTTACAGCCCTCTCTAAGTGGTTTACAGAGTCAGCATATTGCCTCCAACAATCTGGGTCCTCATTTTACCAACCTCGGAAGGATGGAAGGCTGAGTCAACCTTGAACTGGTGACAGAGGCGTAGCGTGGGGGGTGCAGGGGGGGCCGGCCGCACCGGGCGCAACATCTGGGGGGGCGCGCTCGCACTTGCAGCTCTCTGCCCCTGCCTGGCTCACTCACTCTCTCTGCAGTGCTGGCTGTGCGAATCCGATCCGAGCCGCCGGGTCACCGCCCACTGTGGAGGGGGGGGCGCAAATTACTTGCCTTGCCCCGGGTGCTGACAACCCACGCTACGCCACTGACTGGTGAGAATCGAACTGCTAGTAGTCGGCAGAATTAGCCTGCAATACTGCATTCTAACCACTGTGTCACCACGGCTCAGAGCACGTAGTGTACAGCCAAGAGGTTCTTCCTGATGAACCTGCTTTCTCGTAGCAATTCTGGCATATCTTATTGGGTTAATAGAGAATTTTGATATTCTTCATAACTGCACAACATACTGGTTAACATTCTATGAATCCATATGGTATCTTTAGTTCTTAGTAAGACAACCATGGATTTGTTGTGAAATCTCGGGCATCCAATTTCCATTTAGTGCTAAAATCAATGGGAGGAAAGACTGTAGGCTTGTGAAATATGCGAGTAAAATCCGTTGACCATAATCTACCATAAAATTTATATCTAAGCCAAATGTCTTTACCATTTGATTTGCTTTCGTTAGGCTCTCTTGCTGTTATATCCCCCTTTCTGCCTTTACTCCAAGGACTTCACATTTATTTTCACCATCAAAGTTCTTAAAAACTTTATTTGATTGCAAAAGATCTGATCTTTCATGGAACCAGGTATGCAGAATACTCCACATGCAGTTTCAGTGGATGAGGTTTAACAATAATTTTTTAAACAAGGATCTATTTATCATCTATCTCTATCTCTGTCTCTGTCTCTTTCTATCTCTATCATCTCTGTCTTTATCTCTATCTCTATTTCTATGTATCTCTACCTCTATATCCATCCATCCATCCATCCATCCATCCATCCATCTCTTTCAATATGTTTGGGTAATTCTTTAGGGAAGCTGATTCAATGGAAGATGAATGCAACTCAAATACATCAAAAACCATCTTGAATAGCCACTGAAAGCACAGGTTTTAAGGCTGATTTTACACAAAGAAGCTTTTTTTATTTGCATTTACGGTTCTATTCATTAGACATACTGATGCCCCACAATGTTTAGCTAGCAGGGCCAGTAAAATAATGATGGGAAATATAGTCTGCTATAGACGGGAGATGCTAGGAAAATCTAGACCAGGGGTGTCAAACTCGCAACATCATGTGATGTGTCGTGACGTATCACGACTTTTTTCCATTGCCGGCAATGGGGTAGGCGTGGTTTCACCATGACGCATCCGGCCCGTGGGCCGGCAGTTTGGCACCCTTGATCTAGACATACAGAGGCAAATATGATTTTTGTACTGAAGTAAAATACTCCCAAACAAATACAATTAAATTATCTGTGTAACTGTTCTAATAGGTATCAATCTCATGGGTAATGAAACAAATACAGAACTGGAGAGAAAATTCTTTTAACAGGGGTTCCCCGCCCCCTCCATGGATTACCAGCTGAGGACAGAGAACTTGGATCTCCTTGATCCTGATCCAGCACTTTAACTATTATGCCACACTGATTTTAAACCTTTTTTTTAAATATTAGGGATGGGCAAATTTTACAGTATCTAAATAGTGTGTTTTAGGGGGTTTGTCTAATAATTGCTAGCGTGATATACTGTAGACTATGGAGACTGGTGTTCAAATCTGTAATTATCTTTTAGGGCAGTATCCTGTTTTAGGCTAACCTTCCATTTATCTTCTTTTTTGTCTCCTATAGCTCTCACAGGACTGTTGCAAGAAAAAAGAGAACTATATATAACCCTAAGGTCATCGGCAGCAGGATAACATAAAATGTAATACACGTATTGATGCTGATTCAATACAAGGCACATCTGAAACTGGTTTCACAAAGGAGGAAATATAGGCTGCCTCAATTTGTTTTTGAATTAACTGCACCAAATGTCTTAAAGCAAATTATGCCTTCCTGAATCTGCCCCTTTGGGAACAATAATAATCTTGCATCCTGTGCCAATCTTGTTTGTTTTCCTGTCTTTGCTTTTTCTTTTGCCTAAAATTAATTGGGCTCCAGTCCTGATGGCTAAAAAGCTGCTTGTGCCTCAACTGAGACTTTGTTTCTCCAAATCGGCCTTTCCCAATCCACAAATGGGCTAATCCCAGCGTACCAGGGGTTGTCATCCCAACATATCTGAAGCTTGCTGGGTGGGAAAGATTGCTATGCGGGTTATATTTGTCAGATGGTCAGCTATATAAGTTTGATAAAATAAATAAATAAAATCAGACGAGAGTAAATGTGATTACATTTCATGGAAAATGCTTTTGTGCAGATGATGCAGTATCATTCTGGTAGGACTGTATATTACAGAGGTGGCAAACCTATGGCACGCGTGCCTGAGGCGGCACTCAGAGCCCTCTCTGTGGGCACGCACACCATGCCCCAGAGATGGCAACCATCCCTCTTCAACCAGCCACCCGCTAACTCGCTGAGGTCCCATGTGGCCGGATGCATCCCAGCACCCATGCGCTCGCTGGACTCTGTGTGCGGGGGGACAATGGTGTCAGGCAGCATCCGCCCTGGCCCCTGCCTTGCCTTGCCCTGCGACAATGGCACCCCTGCCCTGCCTCGCCTTGCCTCGCCTCACCCTGCAGGATGAGCCCCCTGCCCCCCTCCCCACCCGCCGGAGACACCCTGGATCTCCCCCAACCCTGCCCAGCCCCCAAAGGCATCCCTCCCCAGGAGCAACATTGAGCTGGCCATGCCCACCCATCTGCCATGACCACCGTAGCCACACCAAGCGGGCCACACCCACCCAGCGGGCCACACCCACCCAGCGGGCCACGGCCACCTGGCACCGGGCGATACATAAGTGGGTTTTGGGTTGCAGTTTGGGCACTCGGTCTCTAAAAGGTTTGCCATCACTGGTATATTAAGATATTTTACTTTGAAATCATAGCTTTTCATATGGTGACAAAAACATGTAATGGTAGGGTCTATGTCTATGACAACTCGCTGTGGCCAATTCATCAAAGGCAACTGTGATGAACCGCAGGACAAGAGTTACACTAACATTGAAGAAATAGTCAAATAGAATCATTAAAGAAAAAGTGCTAATTTTCCTCCTAACTAATCCAAAGTCTTTCAAAGTCTTCCTCCCACACCTGTCAACATTATAATTATATTTCCATCTGAATAATATTTAGAGATTTATCAATTTTCAAGGTCCACAGACCAGACTATTTAAGAAATATCACAGACTGAAGAACAATTGCTTACATACACACACACACACACACACACACACACACATACATGCATGCATATATATTTCAGATGTTTATTCATTAAATAGTTTAATTGTATACAGAAAGATATTAGATTGCAAGGTATATATTTTAAAATTTAAATATAGACATTAAATTTAGCATCTGGATCTTATAAAGTACAATGACACATGAAGAGGAATGAGTGCTTCAAAAATAGTGGAGGCTAGTTACTATTTAGTAATTCAAGCAAAAGCCTAAGAATGCCGTAAAAACTATTCTATTATTCTGCTTTTTACAGCCCAAGGATAGAGATTAGAAGTACATGGGAAGTAAAATTTGCAAAGATTTGATAATAAAACCAACTTCACCTTCCTTCCCTTAGCCGAGCCTTTGAAATGAAATTGGATATAAAGGCTGTTACACAGATATTTAGTTCTTAATAAAACAATGCAAATATTCATTTTGGTATGGCACCCAGCCTTACAAATGCTGCATATGTTTTCAAGCACATCAAGATTGCAGCTGATTGTTCAGGATTTGGTAAGTCATAATCATAACTCAGTTCACAAAGCTAATCATTTTTTTTTTTAAAAAAACCCAACTTCTTTAAAGCACTCTGAATAAGTAATTTGAATCTTATTTAGATCGCATCTAATATGGCCTCACAGAACTAAGAAGTATGAGCAGATGATGATAGAAAGTGCTCAGCATTTACAGTCTCGCCGGTTGGATACAAATCCACATGTAAGTCAGCCCACATTTTAGTCTGCACTGCAGAAAATAAAAAATATATCCGCAAGACAGCTAATGTAGCTGGTCTATGGCCAGATGTTTCAAAAGGAATTGTCAATGCTTCAATTGAGTAAGAATCCAAAAAATAATACTGCTAGAATCGTTAGCTTAAAACCATCAGATTTCATAAGGAACTGGTAATTAGGAAAAGGAACAATAGTTCATTTAAACCATTCAGATTATCTTGTGGTTTGCCGAAAGGGAAAAAAAAACCCACAGCACTCAAAAATAACAACCTGGATACTGGAATGCACATAATATGTGAATATATAATATTATTGTAGCTTCTTATCTGAAACTAAGAAAGACTAGGCCCAGTGAATTAAGCCCAAGACTCCCTAAATATGAAGGAGTTGATTCTTTTAACATAACGACATAAACAGTAGTTTGCTGGATCAACCCCTGTGTCAGAACTGCCACCTCACACCTGCATTCTGCTATCGCTTGGTGCCAGTCTGGGGAGACTGGATGAGAGGGGGAAGTATTCAGGGGTAATGAAAAGTTCACTGTATGGGCTGGAGATGTGACTTCAAGGTCAGACAACTGAGAACGAATCGCAGCTGCCTTCTAACCCATACTTGACAACGTTCTGAAAACATCTTCTTTGAATTTGATTGGACATTTGGGGGACAGACTTGGGGATTTGGGAACACGAATTTCAGTTCTGGCCTTGATCTACTGTATTTCACTTGACCATTAGTAAACTATACCTTTCTCAGCAAATGGAGTCAAGGATCGTTATTGCTTAAAACAGGGGTAGTCAACCTTGGCTCTTTTATGACTCGTGGACTTCAACTCCCAGAATTCCGGAGCCAGCTAAGCTGGCTCAGGAATTCTGGGAATTGAAGTCCACGAGTCATAAAAGAGCCAAGGTTGACTACCCCTGGCTTAAAAGGTTCAAGTTGAGGCAGGTCTGACACCCTGGCCCGTCTAGTCCAGCAGTCTGTTCGCACAGTGGCCAAACAACTGCACAAAGAAATTCGCTAATCTCTGAGCAGATGGCCTTCAGAGACAGTCAACCTGCCTTCCTTTCTTCCCTTCCCCTTCCCCTTCCCCTCCCCCTTCCCCTCCCTCCCTCTCTCCCTTCCTCAATCTTTCTGGAAGACAGAAAACTGCTTTTGTCACAACCCAAGTCCTGGGATGATTACCAATGAGTTACATCGATTTTTTTTAATGCTCTGCTACCACTTTCAGAGTAAGGGTGCTGCAGAGCTATGAATCCAGATCTCCCACATTAAACTAGATCACCTGGTTCTCCACAGATTTCAGAAGATATCACAATGCCAAACACAGCAGGGACCCACATTTCTGATTCACAGCCATGTCCTCCAGCACCTGTTGTAATTAGACGCTGTGGTTTGGCAACTGCAAAGTATATGGTTGCTCTCAGCGTGGAAAAGAGTAGAGCTGCCTGTGTATTTTAAATAATCAGGGACACCCACACAATGTATAACAGAGAGAAACAAAAGGCTAGTGCTAATGTTATAAATAAAAAGGTCAAAAGAAATATATCGTCATAATAGTTAACAATACCGTATTACACAATCTTGTCCTCTGCGTAGGATGAGGTTTCTCATTTTCCTTTCTTTCTTTGCATGCTTCATCACATTTAACCTCTGGGGTTTTGTCAAACTGAAAGTTACCCTTTATAGAACAAGTAATTGAATCGGGATTTCAAAAGAGCTTGCTTTTTAATGGATGTCAATGAGTTGTGATTAATTTTCTCTTTCAGATCTGCTGTACTCGCTGTCCACCCTCATCGAAACTAACGTTGCTCAAAATAAGTAAATGAAGAGAGTTTAATGTCTAACAAGACAGACTGCATAGGATTGCTGCAGCAAAGGACAGATGTGTTTGAAAGGTGTCAAAACCAAGCAACGGAATGATCTCTATATGTACAAAATAAATAAATAGAAAATGTTGCTTCTCGGTGATCGACCTAGTGTAGACACATGTAAGATGGAAGAAGCAATAAAACCAGCCAACCAGCTAAACAAATTACAGCAGCCTTTTATATAACACCCTCTTTCAAAACAGCTGCATAAAGAAAAATAAGGTGCAAAAATGATATGCAAAATTCTGAAAAAGGGCTGAATTAAATGGCTGGATGAATACTGAAGTGATTTCACACTGCCACATTTTGTTGCAGCCTTCACATCTAGCACTTAAAATCCCTGCATTTGTTATTAGAGAAATGGAAAGATTATCCATCCCATTCTATCCCAAAGATAGCTGAGTGAAGCATATTTGGCTGCCATTTTTACCAGTCCAGCTTAGGAAATGTTTACATCCATGTTTAGATAAAATGATGCAATACATATTTATGTCCTTTATATGGATTCTGCCAATCAAGCTATCACTTTCAAGAGCAAAAATATTTTTTTAGAACACTAGATCAGAACTGCATATAGAAAATATTTAAATAAAATTCTACCTTGATCCCCATAAGAGCACTGTTTTGAGTTCTGGGCAACATGATTCAAAAAGGACAAAGTTCAGAAGGAAGTTAGCATGAAGGAAACGTGTTTGGAAACCGCGCTATGGAATGATTAAAGGATCTGGGTATATTTAGCTTACAAAAAAGATGGCTGAGGGTGTATAAGATAGCAGTCTTCTAATAACTGTAGCAGAATGAACTTCAGAAGAAGGGATAGACGCGTCTTTTGTTGCTGCAAGAGGATAGATGAGATGGATGGATGGATGGATGGATGGATGGATGGATGGAAGGAAGGAGGGAGGGAGGGAGGGAGGGAGAGGAGGGAGGAAAAAAGGAAGGAAGGAAGATTTTTGACATTCCCTACTAGCGCCCCACAAAGAAACTCATGAGGAAACTGATTGGAAGTTGGAAAATGCTCCCGTTCAAAGGAATTTTTTACCTGCACATGGTCATTCTGTTTCTCTATGGATGAGATAAGGAAATATCTCTGAACAGGTAGCTGTTTTTTTCAACAGCAGAAATTGAGTTGTAATACGTATATCTTATACCTAGTATATCTTTGAAGCCACCCCAAGTATTTCTTATACTGTATATTTATCTGTAAGTATACTAGACAAATAAGGAGACATCGCAGATCTTTTTCTTACCCTCTGCTCATTTTTTAATCACTTGCTAAGCATTCAATTTATTCTCGGACATGCTTTACTCCACCCAGCACTCTTGCACCTTAAGCCACTAACCTCCAACTCCTCATTTGTGCACGCTGTTCCATAATTAAAGCCTGGTTAATGTATGATATGCTATTTCTAATTCAACAGACAATAAGGATTTTCTCACGTTCACACATTTTTTTAAACAAGTCACATTCTTTTTCTTACTGACTTGTGCAAAAGCAAAGATCTGCTTCGCACATTCCTACTAGGTACAAGACCACACTATACAGGTAGTCCTCGACTTACAATCACAACTGAGCCCAAAATTTCTGTTGCTAAGCGAAACATGTGTCATGTGAATTATGCCCCATTTTACAACCTTTCTTGCCACAGTTGTTAAGTGAATCACTGCAGTTGTTAAGTTAGTAACACAGTTGTTAAGTGAATCTGGCTGCCCCATTGACATTGCTTATAAAAAGGTCGCAAAAGGTGATCACGTGACCCCGGGACACCGCAACCCATCATAAATATGAATCAGTTGCCAAGCATCTGAATTTTGATCATGTGACCGCGGAGATTCTGCGACGGTTATAAATGTGGAAAACGGTCATAAGTCACTTTTTTCAGTGCCATTGTAACTTTGAAGGTAACTCAGTGAACCGGTGTAAGTTGAGAACTACCTGCATTTCTTGATTTTTGCTCATTACTATAGATTATTTTAAAAGAGATGTCGCTTAATATGCTACCACAGTACAGACATCAATACTTTTTTTCCTGTTTCCATCACTGTGAAAACCATAAAAGCTACTCCCAGTATCTGGTTAATGTTAACAGCACCCCGCCAAGAAAAACGTTTACATTCCTTTGGCACATCTTAAGGAGAGTTTTTGTAAGGGCCCCATTGAACAGTATCTCTGTCCCTGTGATACCAGTCAGGTGGAGAATATTATGCTCTCCATTATGCCCTCCATTGCAATGAAATTAGGGCAGGGGTAGGCAACCTTGGCTCTTTTATGACTCATGGACTTCAACTCCCAGAATTCCTGAGCCAGCCAAGCCTACTCCTGGGTTAGGGCCAAATTATTGATAATATAAGTGACTTCAGGGCTTGGGCCCTGAACGGTTGAATTATCTTCTTGCAGATATTTTTTTTCCAAATGTTGGTAGAAAGGTTGCTATTCTGCTTTGTCATCATTTAACCTCAGAAATACATGTTTCTGAGAGCCACGGTGGTGCAGTGGTTAGAACACAGTACCGCAGGCTACTTCTGCTGACTGTTGGCTGCCAGCAGTTTGGCAGTTCGATTCTCACCGGGTTCAAGGTTGACTCAGCCTTCCATCCTTCTGAGGTCGGTAAAATGAGGACCCAGATTTTTGGGGGCAATATGCTGACTCTGTTTAGAGAAGGTTGTAAAGCACTGCAAAGCGATATATAAGTCTAGAGTGCTAGTGCTGTTTAAATTCCTAATTGTAGCCCTTAAGTTATTCATCATAGTTTTTCAATTCTCCAAATAACCCAGAACAGCAAATCAAAAAAATGTTCAAGCTAAACAAGCAGCCAAAAAATATGTTGCAGAAAATCAAATTATAGAATCATAGGGTTGGTATAAATCTCTACTTTCTTTTTGCTTTTTTATTTCTTTTTCCGCTCTTTATCTGGTTGTATTTTCTCTGCAGATTTGAGAAGCATTTCTTTAATTATTTTAAATACTTATATTGAATTGTTGAATCGTCCCGCATCGAGTTGACCATGCGAGTTGGCTGCAGTGAGTTATCCCATTCCACTCTCTGAGAGGAGAGGATTGGAGGAATTTGCTGACTACAATTTGTATGCCAGAACTTATTATTCCTGCCAAAGCTTTGTCAGATTTTATCTTTTGGGCCTGAGAGTGTGAACTCCCAAAGCATTGGAAAAGATGTCCAAGTTTCTATAAGAGATAACTTGCTCTATACCACTCTCCATACCACTACATTTGATTTTTCCAGAATCAGTTAGACAATTTAAGGAGTAATAGCTATCCAAGGCTCTTAACTATCTGTGCAACCCTATCTGAGCAAGGGAAATAAACAGTAAGTCACTGCATATACTGTAGTAATATGGACAAGTTCCTATTTTTTGCTTTAACTGGAAAAAGAAAGTCTCCATTCAAGGCTGGAATAAATAGATTAAATAGCAAAGGTACATACATACATACATCTTTAAAAGTCTTGATATTGTTGGTCAATACTGGGGTGAACCTAACCTGAATTTGATTATTTGTATGTAAAGCCATGATCAAAACAAATAATCTTCTACCCAAATTCAATTGACTTAGATTAATGCATAGTTTCTTTCTATCAGCAGAATCAAAAGCTGCCCCCAAATCCACAAAGGCAACATACAGTTTCCTGTGGAGGTATTTTACATACTTATTTATCAGATGATTCATCAGACTTGAGAGACTTCCAGGGGATGTGAAAAATGAGACAGCCAGAGTTTTTGAATCTTAAATTTTATTATATCTACCCTCTTTTGGAGCATAATCGCTAAAGCTAATTATTTATGAAACTTTATCTTAAGTTGATCAGAGGGACAACAGAGTAAAAGAAATAGAAGACCTTGTAAATGATCTGAAATCCCTAGAATAAACCTAGTTATAGGCCTGCTTGAAGCTTATACAACAATGTGTAGCCTATAACACTCTGTTTGAAGATTAAAATTGAACATAAAGAAACTGGAAATTTGCTATCTAAACTAGAAGAAACTTACAAAGAGAGAATCTGCAATTTCAAACTGTGTTTTTAAAGTAACAGCCCTCTCTTTGTAGAGTTTCTGCAGGTACTTACCAAAAGCTGTTTATAAACAAAGCTGATGAAGGAAAGACTCAGATACTAAAACAATGGCTAGTACCTGAAAATGTTGATGTGTACATTAAATCTCAACAAGGGTCAAGAATTATCATCTTTTGCTCCAGGGGCATAATCTCAGTAAACTCTGGTGATCAGGATAGTGACACTAAAGAAAATGGAAAGGAAAACAACATAGCCATGTGAATGGTTTTTGGGTCCTTATTGCTCTTGGACAAATATTATCATAGATAAGAGGACCTCCAATATGCCAATATTATTGAGGAAATAGCTATTGCTGAGAGAAATTAATCCTTAAGACTATGGAAAATACATGGACAATATCATACATATGGTACAGCCATGTATAATAGGAAGTCAGTCTGTAACAATAAAGTTCCTTACCAAGGCAACTTAAACTCCTTCAAGCCACATGGGTTGGGACTCCTTATTGGCAAATGAGGCAAAATATTTGAGAGATTCAGAGGATTTCTGTTGGCAAAAGATTATAGAAGCCTTGGGAGAACAACTTGGGACTTTTAACAAATTTATTATGAAGTAGTCATCTGATTTATTACTTCTGAAAGAATTTCTATCTACTTCAAATGATCTATTGCCGTCCCTTATTAAATTAATCTCAAATGAAGTTGGACACAGAAAAACACAGCATTTGATGATAATTCACTAATGCACATTCGTTCCCAAACCCAGACTCATTTTATAAATAAGAAGAGAAAAAATAAACCAAAGTAAAGCCCCAGGCAAAAACCAAAGAAGGAAAAGGAAAAAGAAAGCATAAGTGGAAAATCAAGTAAGGAAAAGTAAGAACTGGAAGAGCACTGCTATTGCCAAATGTACTTCTAAATGGAAGTATAATAATCTATTTAATTATTTTGGAATAGCTGCCAAAAGAAACAAGAGACCAACTGAAAAGTCAGTAAAGTACCCAGTGAAGGAAGTAAGGCCTCTAATAAGATTGAAATGACCAATACAGGTCTTCTAATCCAGCAATGTCCAAACAAAATCATCTAGCAAATAGCTCAGCAAACTCTGTTCTTCTGAGGATTAAGACAAAAGTTCCATGCAGAAGGTGCTACTTGCAACTAACAGCTACTAGGCTGGCATTAATCAACTTCCTCTCATAGATAGTGTTTTGTGCATCTTTGTCAAACTTTCATCCCACTTTGATTTGTTTCGGATGACATTTTAAAGATGAAATTCTTGTATTACAATGACAGCGAGAGCACCGGTAACTTAATAAGGCACACATGGTTTATGAATTTAAATACCTCCTTCAGTCAAGATGGCTTGGAGTAATTAGATATTTTACGAGTATTTCTGTAACCCCTCTAGATAGATGTAATTTATACAATCTAATAGTAGACAAGAGTTTATTACCTGAAGAAACTGAGCTAAGAAATACTTTTAATGATTTGTTCCTTATGGAGCAAAACTGTATCATAGTTATATTGTCCTGATTAAGAGAAAAGTTGATTAAAAATAGGTACAGTCACCATCTATAATTTCACCCCCCTCCTAACCATAAACAATCTGAAAAAGAGGGATCAATCCACGAGAGAGGGGAAAAAGTAAAAGGGGAGGAAAACAAAAGTAAGATCTGCAACATGGAACAAAGTAGGTAAAAACATAACAAACTTCCTCTTCAGAAAGATAATATAAACCTTATAATCTCAAAAGAGAAATAGATTCAGATACCTCTTCTAGGAAAACAATATACATGCCTCCCTCTTCCAAAGGACAGGAAATCACATAACCCTTTGCCATAGAGATCCAGGACAATTACATCTTCCTACATTTAATTTTTCAAGATCCAATCACAACAGCATCCATCAAGGAGAAGATTCAAATTTATCCCTTGGAATTAATAAGCAAACAAATTTGGCAAGACTAAATATCTCAAATGAAATAAGACCATGCCCAGATCCAATGGCTAATTCTACCTCAGTACATGAAATTAAAGATAGTCAAAGACAAAATAAAAACAAACCTTCCCAAAGGTTAAATCAAACCAATACTAATAATGCACAGGTTTATAAATGACCCATGCCCTTCTGGTTTTGTAATCAACAATAACGACTGAACATGACAATTAAGTCAGGGATCTGTAAATAACTCATCCTTCTTGGTGTGGAATTTAACAATATGGAATGATCAAACTATTGACACGGATTCCCTACAATTACTAAAATTATACAACATTGTGTATTTGCAAGAAACTTGGATTCCCAGAAAACCAATACAAATTATTTATCTGGTTTTAGATCATAGGTTATTCCAGTAAGGAAATGACATTCTATGGACCTTCTTTTTCAGGATTTGGCTATCTTATTAAACATGAAATGGAATCTGGAGGCAGTGCAAATAAATCTGAGTCTCTTTTCTTATAGAGAGATTTCTGATAAAAAATAAGATTGTTCTAATATTAAATATTAAATGGTTATATGCCTCCCAGAGGTGTTAAATTTCAAATTTAGGATTGCTGAGCTACACTCAAAAGTACAATTGATGCTCTAGAGGACAAATAGATACTATTATCATAATGGGTGATTTTAATGTAAGAACAACAATAATGACCATGTATATATCCCCTTTGCCAAGATAGGAAAATTTCAAAACATGGAGATTATTTGACAAGGCTGTAGTGCCCATTAATCTATCACATTTCAATACACTGGCTTTAAAGATAGTATTATCTATGCTTAAACTATATAATAATCTCATACCTGCACTAAAGGCTAAAGGGAAAAAAAAGAATTAAATGTCTGTTAATTTAACTGATAAAATCACTGCAATACTTCACTATCTACCTGATCAAAAAAATGAGGCAATGTTAATCTAATAAGATTTCTGTTGTTATCAGCTTGTAAATGATCACAGCATAACTATGTTTTATATTAATAAATACACTATAATGTTACCTAGCAATTTATTAAGTAAAGCGATAGGTAATTTCTATTAGGTGAAGCAGAGTTCTATAAATCTGCAAATGCTTGTTTTATTGTATTACATGTATTAAATTCTGAAGAGCTACTTTATAGATGCCATCTGAATCATTTTAATAGAACAATAGCAGAAATGTTTTTGATTTCAGCCATATAATGACTGGAGTGCAGGTTGTCTGAATCAAATCAAAAGTAAATGCACCATTATCATTTGTGGCCTCTTAAAAGTACGCATATGTTAATCATTGAAATGATCTCATTCAGGACTCTATCATAAGTTTGTCCTCTATCATAAGTTGTCAATGCTGCTAACATCGGATGTTTTGCATTAACAACAGATGGAAATGCAGCCATCTTTTTCCCTTTCACTTTTAGAGTTAGATGATGCTGGGAGGGGGGAGGATGTGAATGAGAGTCTAGCTAGACATAACAACACTAAGCTTAGCATGAGAATCAAGGTTATTGAGTCCAGAGCTGATAAAGAATTGGCAGGCTGGAGAACTGGAGAGGAAGCCCGTGCTTCAAGCTAATTGGGGAATGTGATTTATGACTGTTAATTGGAGGATGGAATTGTGCTTTGATACTATGTGCCCAGGGGAGGGGAATTCAGTTTTGGGCTTCGATTATGTAGTGCCGATATTATGCTACTCGAATAAAAGATTCTTTAAGGTAAACAATGCCTCAAAGTTCTTTTGAAGAGTTTTGTCTGTCGGAACCATGACATTAGTAACATATCAATGTGCCTCAAAGGTGCTTTTTTTCTTCAAAAGGCAACTGAACTGTTTTTTCCTTAAGGAAGAAGAAGAAAATGTTTCACTTCTCATCCAAGAAGCTTCATCAGCTCTGATGGCGGGAAGATGAAAGGATAGGTTCTGGTGGGAGGTGGGGGAATGGAAGGTTTGTATTTCTTTGCGGTCATTCTTCCATCCCCAATCCTTCCATCCCACCTCACCATCCTATCAGAACCTATCCTTCCATCCCCCCACACCATCCAGTCTCAAGTCAGCACCTATCCTTCCATCCTCCCCGCCATCAGAACTGATGAAGCTTCTTGGATGAGAAATGAAACGTTTTCTTCTTCTTCTTCCTTGAGGAAAAAAAAAACAGTTGACCAACTGTAGTGGCCAACAAACATAAATAATAAATCAATATTTATCTAAATTGATAAACAGAATGACCACGAATGGGTAACAAAGCAGTAAGAACAAGAGTGATTTCCAACTTCCTGCCAGCTTCCCCACTGAGTTTTCTTGTGGAAGCTGGCAGGGAGCATCAGAGATCACAATCACACAAACACAGGGACACTGCAATGGACTCAACTTTGCAAATAAAACTGGTGACAATTTCAGTTACACAGGAGCAAATTGTCCTGGATTTTTTACGCATTCTTTAAGCTACCAGATGTTAGGTACCTTGATTCAAAAATTGTTGTAATATAATGAACTATTTGGGCTAAATTGAGGGTACAAAAAAAACAAACAGATACACACAATGAGAGTTTAAGAAATATATATATTCATACTGGAAGGTTTCTCTTCCTAAAACCTGCTCATACAATTTTTTTTCAAGCAATGCTTAGATACTTAGTCATGTGTGCATGCATGTATATCCTACTTTTCCTTCAGGAACTGAAGGCAATTACATGACATCCCTACCTCTAATTTTTCCCCACAGCAACAGTCCCTAAGGTATAAATATCATGCCTATTTTCTATCACTGCTTAATCTTGTTTGTGAACCCCTATAATTTAGAGAGTTTTGCAGGACCAAACATTTTCCAAAACAAGGAAAAGTATTCCAGTTACAAAACAACTGCTCGACTGTAAAAGTATGTTGTGTGCAGACTGTGAAAAGCCTGAACAGGTATTATTTAAGGATTCTTTGACCAGTTAAATCCCGCTGGTCTTGGAAGAGACAAATATATCCCCATAAAATCACTACATATACAGTAATAAGTAAAGGTTTCATTAGTATGAATTACATGCTGGCAAGCCACCTCTTAGTCCCTCTCACAAAGGCATAATTTAAAATTAGAACTGGGAATTTGGGAAAGGCATCTGTTCTCTTGAGTGGTTACTTTGTTTTTCCGTTGGAAACCAGTAGCAAAATACCAAGGTTTATGAAAAACAGTACACACTGTTGAGTTATACTGAAAACACTTGCTCAGCTGAAGAAAGATGTTCAGCCCCAGATCTACTACGAGTAAACTACATTTTAGGTGAGTTGCTGAAGAAAATTATTCATAATAAACAAACAACTAAAGGTTTTAACACATTCAGAGATCAGTGCTAAAACCTGACTTTCTTTTTTTTTGGTTAAGAGCTGTCTTCTATTAAAAAAAATAGATATTATGAGAAAAATGTAACAAAGATGTTGATATTCAATTGTATATTTATTAATAACAATAAGAATTGTATTTACCTAGTGTGGGAAAACAGGTACTACCGGAAGAAGAGAGGAAACATCTGATGATGTAATATTGGATCTAGTTTGAAGAAGTTAATATATACCATTGAATTACTAATGGACCCAGATAACACGTTGTTTATTAAGTATTTGACTGTAAAACTAGAAAATTAATAAAATATTTATTAAAAAAACCCAGTATTCTAACCAACACAGATTTGAGTTTTGTGGCCAAGAATTTCAACTATTTCGAGGTGTTGACAATGGAAGAAAAAGTAACCAAATATAGATAATTCTCAACTTAAAACTGTTTAGTGAGCATTTGAAGTTACAACGGCAGTGAAAAAAGTGACTTATGATCATTTGGTGCCAGCTGGCGACCCCAGTGCCGGCTGGTGACCCCAAGGGGGAGGGCCTTCTCTGTGGGAGCTCCCACCCTCTGGAACGAATTGCCCCCAGAGATCAGGGTGATTCCTGATCTCCCTTCCTTCCGCCGCGCCCTCTTCTGCACCAACAAGGTCGTTCGCCCTGACCGGATCCCCTAAAATATCCCCAAAATTAATGAAAATTAACCTGTGAAAGTTTATAAAGCAAAATTAATTTAAAATTAATCCACATTATACATAAATACAATCGAAAAATAGTAAACTCAGCCGCCCTGAGTCCGAAAGGAGAAGGGCGGGATATAAATGCAATTAATAAATAAATAAAATAAATAAATAAATTTTTCACACAATCATTGCAGCACCCCCATAGTCACATGATCAAAATTCAGTCACTTGGCAACTGACTCATATTTATGATGGTTGCAGTGTCCCAGGGTCATGTGATCGCCTTTTGCGACCTTCTGACAACCAAAGCCAACGGAGTAGCCAGTTTCACTTAACAACCCTGTTACCAACTTAACAATTGCAGTGATTCACTTAACAACTGTCGCAAGAAAGGTTGTAAAATGGGTCTTGCTTAGCAACATAAATTTTGGGTTCAGTTCTGGTCCTAAGTCAAGGACTATCTGTACTGCAATTGTTCAATATGAAAGACTCAGTAGAGTAGCCCAGCCACACTTACGACGTTCTGAACAAATCTAGTTTCCCAATCATTTCAATTTTGAGCTAATACTGAGAATATACAAAAATGTACTGGTTAATATCAACCACAGAATGTCATCAAAATTAATGAAAACCAATCAAGTCGTTGACTATAATTACCACCAAATTATTCCATATGTTCCTTATTTACTTGGTGAGAGCACAGATGAGTCCCAAATCAAACAACGGAGCAAAGAAAACAATGCTTCAGCAAAATATCCTTGCAATGTAACTTTGGGTCAAAAGTATGTGTGAAACAATATGTGCATTATTAGGTAGTTCGGGCCAATTCAAGTTGGAGAAAGAGCTCCTGAAATCCCACAGGAACCAACCCATAAATAATTTTATAAGTCCAAACCAACATTTTAAATTGTACCTGGAAACCAACTAGTAACCCATTCAAACTCTGTAGCCGAGGTATAACATGTTTGGGTTTGCTGTGTTCTGAATTGTAGTTACATACAGTACCTGATTTCTTCAGAAGGGGGCACTGCAGCAGCCCCCTCCCTCATAAAATGGTGTTGATAATCATAGATCCAAATATCTTGGCTGCCCCCTCTCCTCACATATACATCATACATGTACCCCCACAACACATGAACTACAAACACATATAAATAGACACAGCACATTACATTGATACGTACACAAAATAATCAAAATGGCTCCGATAGCCAGAAGTAGAAATAATCCCTGAAGCCATTCTCCCCAAGCTTCCTCTACATTATTTAAGAAAGGCAAGCACCTAGCTGATTCTTAGAACAATCTCTGAAATATACTTGACAGATTATAACCAGTGCTTTTTTTCTAAAAAAAAAAAAAAAAAAAAGGGCCGGAACTCACACACATCATACAACCCGCCTTGCCTACCCTACAAGGTTCCATCCAAAAAAGGTGCCGGAACTCCGTTCTGGGTGTTCTATGAGAAAAAAAGCCCTGATTACAACTACCATGACCAATTGTTATTGTCTTGTGAGTTTCATGAAAATATCCTCCATTCTCTCTCTTCTACTGTCAACCATTTAAGATGGGACTTCAGTCCTTTGTCCGAGGTCTTTGTAATAACCTTAATATGACAGTACAACGTTCCATACTATTGTCTTAGGAAGGAAGGAAGGAAGGAAGGAAGGAAGGAAGGAAGGAAGGAAGGAAGGAAGGAAGGAAGGAAGGAAGGAAGGTTCCTTCCTTCCTTCCTTCCCTTCCCTTCCCTTCCCTTCCCTTCCCTTCCCTTCCCTTCCCTTCCCTTCCTATAAAACCTGAGTTTCTTTCCTTTCCTCTCTCTTATACCAAAGAGAATAAAAATGGGGCAATCTTGAGTTTCTTTCTCATCCCTTCTTCTCTTTTCGGCTAAGATGATGTTTACATAACTGCTTTTGCTTTCCTTCTTCAAAGCTCTCTCTATTCTTCAGAGTACCCCTAATCTTCTTGTGTACAGTTTCCCAGGAAATGCCTATTTGCAGAAAGGGCTATTATCAAATGAAACCCATGAGTATGGCATTAAAACAGAACTGCAGTTGGTAGCCAAGCTATGATGCTGGAAATATATCAGCACTGACAAATTTTATAGTTGTGGGGTGGCTATGCCTAGCTTGTATCATGCTTCTAGACACTCAGAAACCACATAGCTCTGGGTAACATCCGTGTATCTCTGTTGCTTTCTCACAGAAAGTGCAAGCTTTCAGGCCTCATACAGTACAGTACCAAGAACCAATGATCTATTGGCTGATCACTGTGAGAACCGGAGTTTCTTTCCATTGCATCTATAACTGAAGTGATTCACTTAACAACTGTGGCAAGAAAGGTAATAAAATGGGGGCAAAACTCACTTAATAACTGTCTCACTTAGCAACATAAATTTTGGGCTGAATTGTGGTCATAAGTCGAGGTTTACCTGTACCACATATTTCAATTTTGGTTACATACTCCTGGTTTGTCTGTCCCAGTATTTCAGGTTCTGATCCCTGTTCACTCATGCATGCTATATGTGGGAGAGCAACATGGCCTCCCGGACAATCTGACAAGAAGCCTTTGGAAAATTTAACACAACATTTGTTCTTGAAGTGAGCAGAAGAAGAAAGGTGCACATGCTTTATCATCTCAGTCATGTCTACCTATGTGTTCTGAGTCTCCAGAGCTTATTTTACATTCTCTCTGCCAACAGCTGTGTCGCCTAAAAATAAACAACAGTCCCTTTAAGTGTCAGTTCTGAAAATATACCTACAGTTTCTCTCTCCATCCATAGTACAGTCAAAGTGGCAGACATTCTCTTATTTTAAGTTCAACTGATGAGGGGAGAAAGGAGGGAAGTGAGGCTCTGATTTAAATGATAATTTAAAGCAAAGGGACCCAAAAGAAAATTGAGTAATCCAGTTTGCAATCTCTTAAATTACTGCAGGATTGAAGTAGGGTAGTGGAAGAGGTTGTCTGACTTTCAATTCCTTCCTTCCTTCCTTCCTTCCTTCCTTCCTTCCTTCCTTCCTTCCTTCCTTCCTTCCTTCCTTCCTTCCTTCCTTCCTTCCTTCCTTCCTTCCTTCCTTCCTTCTCTCCCTCCCTCTCCCTCCCTCCCTATCTCCAGACTACTAGATAAGACAGTCCCTCTCTCTTCCCCTGTCTTCTGTCTGTTTACCTGTCTGTCTCTCTGCCTGCCTTCTTGTCTGTCTCTCTGTCTCTGTCTCTGTCTCTGTCTCTCTCTCTCTCACACACACACACAAAACCCTGCACTGCACACAGTCACTGGAAAAAGTCATCATGCAGTGACAGACTGGAAGGAATAAAGAATGAGATGCACTCACCTCTACCAGTCAACAGTTCCTAACTCCGGGATGGGGTCTCCAAGGAGCAATTCATTTCGTGGCAGATAAGAGGAGAACCAGGTTCAAACGCATGGCATACTTGGGAAGGAAAGGATGAGCAAATCACAGTTCTAGCCTATTCCCTTTGCCTAATTGCCCTCACCTCATCCAACAGCAGGGCTTTTGGTAATATTTCAAATCACCAAGTGGCTGTTTCAGCACTCAGATCTTTCAGATACATTCACATGGAAACAGCAAGCTCCTGTTTTTTTTGGTGTTGGGGGGGGGAAGAGGAGGGAGTTGGGTGTTTTAAAACACAATTTGTTCTGCTTTTTAATATGCAGTTTGTCTCCTTCTGCAGGGAATTACTCAGACAGTCACGTGATTCCAAGCAGCACAATTATATAATTCAAATGCTGCTTTGGTTGTTGTGGGGAGAGGGGTGTGTGTAATCTGGAAGCCACAGCAAGGAAAGCAAAATCAAATCAAACCAAACCAACATGGGAATGTACGTTGAAGGAAAAGCAAACAGTTGCTTTAAAAAAAATACTCTATTTCGGGAAACTTCCATTTTATACATTTTCTGTCTACGCCCTGCTTCAATTCAAACCAATAAGCCGAAGTAGTTGGAAAACTTGAAAAGGGTTACAAGGGAGGACAGTGATGATTGTATGCAATTCCATGATTGTAAGATAAAAAAACAAGCCCTCATCTGGAAACCCTGTTTTACTTGCACAAGCTGCAAATAAGAAAGTCAATATAAAGGGAGCCCTGAAGACAATGCCATTAGCTAGCGCTGCCATTTTGGGGACAGAAGACCAGTTTCTTACCTTGCCTAGAGCATTGGTTCTCAACCTTTTTAATGCCGTGACCCCAACCGGTCGTAAGTCGAGGACTAAACTGGTCGTAAGTCGAGGACTAAACTGGTTGTAAGTCGAGGACTATCCAACTGGTCGTAAGTGAAGGACTTTTCCTGCCCAGGAGCGCCGCGCATGCGTGGTTCCGCCCCCTGCGCCGGCCGAGGCGTAGCTGGCAAGCGGCAGAGACAGAGCAGGCCGACCACCAGCTGGCCCAGCCCAAGAGAGGTAAGGCACCCGCCGGAAAAGGGGGGAAAATGGTGGACAAAAAAAATGGCGGACAAAAAAATGGCAGACAGCCTTGCTTGGCGACCCCCATGAAATGATCGATCGACCCCAAATGGGGTCCCGACCCACAGGTTGAGAACCACTGGCCTAGAGGGACCAGAGACTAATTCTAAGAACTTGTGCATCTCAAATGGGATTTTATCACAAGATTACTATGCCATTGTGTGCATTTTGAAATTCTGCAAAAGGAGACTGAATATGTCAGCCCCAGTAGGGCGACCAGACCAGAAAATCAACTCTGCAGGAGGACTAACCCTATATTTTATCAAGATACACCATAATAACAGAATATTACAAGTCCCTTCCTTCTTATACTCCAGTGAATCAGGGAAGCATTTACTTATTTTGTTTCTCAGAATTTAAAGAACATTCTAGTCAGTTCTTGCACGTTTCCATCAAGACCATCTCCTGTACACTCTACAGAATGTATGCCAGAAAATAAATTGTAAATTTACTATATTTGGAGATATAAATCCCAGGCTTGAGTGTATTTGGATGAGATGGAAATTGTTTTGACAAAGAGCTGAAATTTATATTTTCAAATGTGAAGAGCTCCAAATGTTTGCTTGTTTCTTCTTAGAGGCAAGAATTAAGAGGAATCTCATTACAACCGCATCTGTTTTATTTCTGTTCATATGTCCACAAGTTTTCATTAGCAGAGGCATGTCAGACGTGTTGCCCAGATTAGCCATTTTTGATTCCTGCTATTCTTTTTCTAACTAATTCACCTGATGAAGAATTCTTAAAACTTGAAAGCTTGCTGCTTTGTAAAAGTTCAGCTGATCTGAAGGAAAGCAATTCCAATGATTAATTGTTCTCACTGACAGGAAATTTCTCCTTAATTCTAAGTTCCTTCTTCATGTCTGCTGGCCTCCTTTGCAACCAAAAGGTTAGAATCATTTTTATACAGTTGGTATAAAAATAATTACCACATGCAGATAACCTGTGGCTTCACCAGTTGTCCTCAGACTGGGTGGAAGGTGCCTTCACAACAAACAGCTACCTTTCTTAAATAATCTTGCTTCACTAACCTTTAAAATTACTCTGAGAACTCTAACAAAGCCTAAGTACATATGACCAAGATGCGCCACATTTTAGAAATTGAGAAAGTTTGGCTTGACTTCTCCAAAGGCTTAAAGGTGTGACCACATAGGGTACTGTGGCTTCATCAAACTATGGCTTCAGGATCAGCGCCAATCAACTGATTCTGAGTGGAATGCAATCCTCTACATCCATAACTTGGATTAAAACAGATAAATTAGGTAGAACCAATATAATCTTATCAACTATAATCAAATTAAAAACCAAACAGCACAATGCAATCTAATAACTTCTCTAGATATGACAAAAATACAATCCTTCTAAGGACAGGGGTGTTAAACTGCCAGCCTGTGGGCCGGATGCGTCACGCCAAAACCGCGCCCACCCCATTGCCGGCAATGGGAAAAAAGTTGCGATATGTCACGACACATCACGTGACATCACGAGTTTGATACCCGTGTTCTAGGAGAAACTTCTTAACTACAAAGACAAACTTCAAGCAAAAGGCACAGCCAGACTCCTCCTCAAAAGGAAGAAATATCATGTCTGAAACTTTGCACCACTAACTACCTTGTTATTTATCAGCTTTCCCTGCATTTCACTTAAAATGCTTGGGACTGCATACATTTTTAAAATCATAGCACATTACATTCATATATGATATATTTATTTGAAAGAATTTGTTTAATATTGCTGGCATGAATTAATAAGAATTTGAAAGCTAACTCTCCCAAAATTCAGTCCATGTCTATTTCTTATCCATCATGTCAGCTTTTTTTAATTTGATACTCTGGGACTCAGAGTATGGTGGCAACCAAATCTTGCAAGATTTTTTCCCCCTCCAAAGCTTCATCATGAGAAAATATTTAAATATACCCAAAATACATTCATCTCATCACTTAGTGCTCTATTTTATCTGACAGTTTTTTGTAGCTCATAAAATATTAAAGCCTCTAGCAAACTCTCTGCAGTATTTTATTTATACAGTGTTCTTTTATTAATTAGTGTCCTTTTATCCATTTTATCTGGCTAATGGATTTCTCTATTCAGTTGGCTTGATGGGCTCTCCACTTAAATTAATTGATTACTTTTGGTCTCCATATTCTTTTTTGCGAACATCGTTCTCCATAAGGGGGCTCACTATAAATCATTCAGCTGGTGGCGATCCATAGTTGACCTCTTTGTAATCTGGGCCAAGGGTAAGGAAAGTCTGGAACGGTTCAAGAACTGTATCTGCTCTCTCCACACACAAATTTGTAGGCAAAATAAATATGCCTACAAATGAAGCAGTGAACTGCCATACATTACATTTTCTCCTTTAATGTTCCCAATATCAAGCAAAAAAGATAACCATAGATCTGTGAATCCTCTAATTCTCCAATCCTCACTTTTATTTAAGATGGAACTCCTGTTACTCAAAATATAACAAGAAGTAGGTGGAGGAGGAAAGAATAAAGGATAATTTATCCCAACATGCCGTCTTCAGGATATTATGGACACCATTTTATTTGCAGCAGGAATCCAAACTATCTCCACAGAACCCAAAAAGGAACATCATGTCAACTGCAATTGGGGAGTATCTGGTAAGATAAGGTTTATCTGTTGTTTTCCACAACAGGGAAGGAGATAATAATGTCAAGCACAGGAAATCAGGAGTTAAGGTGGTTCAAATGAATATGGGTTTATTGAATACTAACACTTTCTACAAGAATCTGAGCTACTAACAGTCAAAGCAAATTGGTAGTAGATAAAGGTCAACAGAATTCAAGGTGGAGTGGTTTAGATCTCGTATAGGTGCAAAGGGACTCAAGACTGATGATGCACTTGACCCCTCCCTCGGGCTTAGGTCATCTCCCACATGTAATATGGGAACACAACACCATTCCTTTCACAGTAGATTTTCATCCAGTATTTCCTTTCTCTCAAGTTCAGAATTGGCGCCACAGCTGGTCTGAATGGGCCAGGGACTCTCTCTTTGTCACTGACACATAGATTCCTCAAATTGCTGCCATTTTTTCCAGATTCACCACAGTTTTCGTGTCCCTCCTTCTCTTCTCCCTGATATATGCAAGGAGTTCCAGATTACCTGCCTGTCTCTCAAACCTAAACATTTAAAGGAGTGAAGGGCGGGATGAGAAAAGACAAGATATAGGACTATGCCTTGCCTTCTGTAAGTATTCCCATGAGAGCATTCCATAGGAGAGAGGCGATATTCATATCCCACATTTCTACAGATAGAGAGCCACGATCAAGAAGAGATCTCTGTTGCAAGCTCTGCAGAATCTTCTTTTTACAGGTCTTCCATGAGAAGAATTGCGATGGGCTTCAACCAAGCTGGGGAGTTCTAACTTTCTTCAGGGAAACTCTCTGTTATAGGATCGCCTTGTGAGGAAGAGGAGGAAAGGCAAGGAAAAATGGAAGCCTTCTGGAAGGCTTCATTCTGGAAAATCATGGCAGAGTGGAGTCTCACTCTCTCAGCCTGCAATCTGCTACCATGGATTCTTATCCTGTTACATAGATTTGGCATCCATAGAGCTACCCCAAGCGCAGAAGGTAGAGGAAGTACAGGGACAGGAACTGTTTAAAACTTGAGGAAAGGGGGGGGGGGAATTCTATGGCAAGAAATATGGAAACAAAATTGTGTTCTAGAGACTGGAAAATGCAAGTAATCCTTGACTTACAACAGTTCATACAGTGACTGTTCAAAGTTACAACGGCACTGAAAAAAGTGATTTATGACCATTTTTCACACTTATGACTTGCAGCATCCCCATGGTCACACGATCAAAGTTTGGATTGCTTGGCAACTGGCTCATATTTATGATGGTTGTAGTATCCTGGGGTGTGTGTGTCACCTGATCACTTTTTACAACCTTCTGACAAGTAAAGTCAATGGGGAAGCCGGATTCACTTAACAATCAGATAACTAATTTAACAACTGTAATGATTCACTTAACAACCGTGGCAAAAAAAGTCATAAAATTGGGGCAAAATTCACTTAGCAAATATTTCACATAGCAACATGAATTTTGGGCTCAATTGTGATTGTAAGTTGAACACTACCTGTATGAGATGGATACAAATTCATAGTTTGGGAAAAAAAAATATGCTGGCTGAGGAATTCTGGGAGTTGAAGTCTGCAAGTCTTAAAGTTGACAAGATTGGACACCCTGCCACTAAGGTGTTTGTTAACTATTGATTAACTTGTGATTATAATCACAAGAGGCAATGAGCCAGAGAGAAGACATCAAAATAATGGAACTGCCAGCAATAAAAATATGCTTAATTGCACCATCTATATTACTTGCGTTTCAGCATTTACATCCCGGCTGCTTGATCCAAATGCTGAATACCGAAAACATGATTTCTTATTTCTTTGGCAGTCAAAGCATATCTCCAGTTGAAGCTGCTGCTGAATAGCATATAAAACTGTCACTCTTTTTCTAAGCTGCACAGCAATCAGATGCAATATGACGTGGCCAAGAGCCATACCCAGCAGATGCTAAAAGCCATATCCACTTAATGGTATCTTACAAATTCAAATATCAAGTATATGTTTAGAGATTTGATCCCAAATGCTTAAATCTGCATTCTTGGCAGTCCTGCCATTGCTTACAAGCACAGATGTATTTATTTGAAGGTCCAGTATTTGGATCAGCCATTAATAAAGGATGGACTTTTTAAAATTGATATATTATATATTACACTTATTTTAATGAGGTATTTAATATGCTTTTTAATATGCATTTTAGAAGTGTGGTTTTACAGTTCCCATAGTCCATCACCAGTCTGGCAATCCAACAGATCTGAAGGGACCAATTGGGGGTGGGCTGATCAGTCTGGAATAGCAGATCTCCAAGAGCTAGACCAATAACTTTTTTTTTTAATCTATCAACCACATTGAATCTTCAAATATCTGTAAATATATTTCTCTACTGTACTTCTGGATTAATTGCATTCATATAAAAACATATTGAGTCATCCACTGGACAAAATAGCATACAAAGTGAGTAATCCGTCAATAATACAAAAATGAGATCCACTTTTCAATTAATAAAAGTGAAATAATTAAACCCAAATCAAATGCAAGCATTAAAAGCAAAACACTTAACCACCTGTATCCATTAGAAAGAAAGAAAAAGTCAGAGCTGTCCTTAAAGATTGAAAAAATGCAGTCTTTTGACTACTTAAGTATCTAATTTAAATCAATAATAAAGTATTTAGGTTGGAATGATAGACAGATTAATAGCTCTAAATGAACCAATAGAAATACTGCATTTAATATAGATGAGTTCCAGCTTGAGATACCCATTTTAGCCTCCTAAAATTAGCCCTATGTAACTCAACTGATGATTCTGGATAAGGTATTCATTATGCAATCCTGCTGCTCCATTTAAGGAATTTCATGGATGATGAAAATTCTTTACTGATTTCCTTTCTTTGGGATTCATCAATTTTTTTTTGAACGAACAAAAATTCATTAAAGAAGAATTAATAGATACACAATCACAGGAAAAAAAAATCTAAACACATCTATCCATACAAGCACATACAAACATTCTGGTTCTTGAAATCTTTGTTAAATTCTAAAAGAGGTCAGAATAAACATACTAGACAGTGTGTGTGTGTGTGTGTGTGTTTGTGTGTGTGTATTCACAAACACACTTGGAAGTATTTAAGTATCTAAAAAAAGTAAGGCAGAAATAGACTTTGTATTATATCGTACATTTCAATGGATTATTATGAATTTAGTAACTTTTGCAAAAAGGGCTGTATGCTTTGAATTTTAATGAACCCTACAGGGTTTGTTTGACTGAAAGCCAGCTAAGTCACCTTGGGCCCAATTTTGTCTCTCAGCCCAACTCATCTTGTTGTGGGGGAAATAGGAGGAATTAGATATATTCGCCACCTTGTGTTACTCTACACTCTGGGGCATAAAATCTGATTTTCCTAAATGAATTGTAACCTGAACAGTTCTGCAAGATCGGTTTCCCCAGTGAACACTGTTAGGGTTTCTTCATAAGGTACAAGACGCCTTATCTTGTCCTCATTCCCTCTTGAAAACCAGTGGTTTAACCTTTAATGTACTTTAGCTTCTTTCATCTGAAATCCGTATTCCCTCTTCTCCAATACAACTAACAGTGTTTGCCTCTGAACCCAGAAAGGTCTTGCAATATGAGATAGCATTTTTTTAAATTGAGGACTAAAAGCAATGGAGGTATTTCTTGAGGGCCTTTAAAGGTGCATCCAATCACCACTTTTTCCTTCGCTGGAGATAAGTGTGGAAGATAAGTGTGGTGGTTTGGGAAAGAAATCAGGGCAAGAAAAGAGCTGTCTCAAACAATTTTTCATAGAGTGGGCTACTTTGGACAAACTAGAATGTGGCTTTGTGAGACCAAGCTTAAGCAGGTTTTGTGCTCATTAGTTCATTGGCTTACTTCATCTCTCCTTCTCATATATGGCCTTAGAGAATGACTTGGAAACCTTTTCTTCTGCTTTAGAGTAACCATAAAGTGGTTTGTGTGTGTGTGTGTATATATATATAAAGGTAAAGGTTTCCCCTATTCAGTCGTTCTGACTCTAGGGGGCAGTGCTCATCTTTGTTTCCTAGCTGAGGGAGCCAGTGTTGTCCAAAGACACTTCCATAGTCATGTGGCTGGCATGACTATACACTGAGGTGCATGGAACACTGTTACCTTCCCACTGAAGTGGTACCTATTTATCTACTTGCATTGCATGCTTTCAAACTGCTAGATTGGCAGGAGCTAGGGTAAGAATGGGAACTCACTCCGTGATGTGGTGATTGGGTCTCGAACTGCCAACCTTCCAGTTGACAAGCCCAGCATCTTAACTGCTAGGCCACTGCGCCCCCCCCTACACACACTATGTTTTTTCTTCTATAGGAATAGAGAGAATGAATATTTTAAAGTTACATTCCAGAGCACAATTAATTAAACTGTATGGGTTATTCTTTATTATTTTATTTTATTCATTTTTATTTGCTTTTATTTGATTTGATTTAACTAAGAACCTTGAATTGCAATTAGCAACACTATTGCTTTGTTAGGGTGCTAATATTGATGGGTAAATCCCATTGTCATACAAGGAAAACTATCAACATTCAGAATTAGAATCACACAGCATTGAAAAGATAAAATGTGAATGAGGCATCTCCCGTTTTAGATTCGTGTAAAGCATCCGCACAGGTTGTTTAAAGCACTTCCTGAGTCATGTGAATGTTGTGCCAAACTAACTTTACATCATTTCAGTGGTGCTTGGGTGATGCTAGAAAGATGTGTTCACTCATTAGTAAGAAAGAGAAATGGTCCTTTTAATTTGAAACTTTGCAAAACAAGGTCTATATCATTAAGGAACAAAAATGTAAGTATTTCATAATGAGCCACAGAAAAGTTAGCACAATATGATGCACAACTTTCAATTTCTCAGAGATCCACTTGAAAATTGTTTCTGAAGTGTCACTTTTAATATGACACGCACAGAAAATTATTCAAGAGATGAAGAATAATAGGAGCAACACTTAACTAGTTTAATTTAAATTTCATATATATATATATATACATTAAATCAAATTTAATTTTTGCTTTAGTCCTACTTATTTCTACGTTCTGAACCTACCGGTATGTGTTCCTTTGACTGTGGACCCTGGCAAGGCTCTTGGCTTAGAAAAGATAGGACCGTTGCTATCCACACATTCTTACTGGAAACAAGCTCTACTGAAGTCATCTCAGAAACTGTACCACAAACTGTACTTTTAATCCCCTTCAACAAACCTTGCCCCAATTTTATTTTCTAAACAGGAAAACACTAGAGTAAAATCTCAATGGAATGTCCAGTCGGATTTGCTCCCATTTTAAGAAGCTTTAAGAATTTGAGAAATACAAATGGCAGAGGCTCATTTATAAAACAATATTGTACGAATGGCTTGGTGCCTAATCTTCAGAAGGCCAGCGTGTTCTTGCATAAGTTGCATGGAGTTGTCATGTGCTGACATAATGCCCAATCCACTTTGAGTCAGAGCTTTCTCATTCTGACCTCCAGCATTATTTATTATATAACCTGCAACATAGCATCTTTTAAAACACCACTTTTGCCCGTGACCCAGCAAAGGTCTAGTAGAGGAAGGAGAAGACAGCTGATGGCTATCCATAAATATGTGCAATATTTCTGGGAGACAGCCATGAATTCAGCATTTAATTAGTCAAATTAACCAAATCAGCTTGAGGCAGATAAATTAAAATGGCAAACACAACATCCAAATGATGCATTATTATTATTTATAGAACAGCTGAGCTAACATAGAATTTTAAACCCACACTCTCATTTTCGGTGAGCATAAAATGTCATGTTTATTGTAAACAGGTCTCTGATTTATTGATACGACTACTGTCCTCCCTTCCCTTGATTTAATATAGGCTTATCTTCAGGAAAGCTGCAGAAGAGATACTCTTGAGTCCTATTCTTGAGGAGATTCACATTTCAAAATTTCAATGGTTTTCATATTTCAATAATTCTAGATATGCTCTCTGTGCTTTTCATTAGGGCAACATGCTCTGATTGTTGTTGTTGCTATATTTTTAGACTGTTCTTCATCTGAGAGTCATATGTTGTTTTACATCTTTACAAAAGACAAAAATTAAAAGCAGAACCAAAATCTGTACCCATTTTATATTAGCTATAGCAGAGGTATCCAGAAAAAAATGGTAGCTGGGGTAAAAAGCTATGCTTTTGTTTATTTAACCAAAATGAGCTGTTGTTGCTTTTTTTCTTCCAATAATTACTGGGTAATGGCTCCCTGTATAGATTTTTATTAGGCTTTATAAATGCATCACATGCAACCATCTTGCCAGATCTTGCCTCAAACCAGAGTACAGCTTGCTGAAATAGCCAGATATTGAGCTAGCTAATGACAGGACATCTTTTTTCCTCAGATCTTGGAACGCGTGAGCCCAGGATAGACAATGTCAAGCAAGAACAGGACCATGAATTGTGGTGAATGCTTGGATAGAGCACCTTTTGGTCAATCTAGCCCAGTGGTGGCGAACCTATGGCACGGGTGCCAGAGGCAGCACTCAGAGCCCTCTCTGTGGACACGCGCGTCATCGCCCCAGTCCTAGGCCTTCAGCTGGGTTTTATAAAACCTTTTCACTTTAGGCCTCCACGGCCGTGTACAAAAAAAGAAAAAAGGTTCAATCAGTCAATTTCAACTTCTTGCGGGAAAAAAAAGATCTTGCAAAGTTGAAATTGATTGATTGAACTTTTTAGTCCCACCCAGTCTGCCATTACCACTGCAGCCACGCCCACCCACTTGGCCATGCCCACCTAATGGGCCACACCCACCCGGCACCCAACGATGCATAAGTGGGTTTTGGGTTGCAGTTTGGGCACTCGGTCTCTAAAAGGTTCGCCATCACTGATCTAGCCCCTGTTTACTGCACTCATATTTCCTCAACATGGGTTACTTCTTCATTAAGAATGACAATTTTGTGGTCAATGTCTTATCACCCTTGGACCACACATATTGGCTTGTCACATGGGAGCTTCAGCTTTTGAATGACTCTAGTGTGGAACTGGATTACCAGGAGTTTAAAATTCCTGAAGGTATTGGCCAAGGTGTTTATAAAGGGAAAAAATCAACAGCAGAAAAAGTGTCCCTAAACCCTTAAGAGATTTGTCAGAAAGAACACTAATACTGCCCTGACCACAAGTCTCTACATCAGTGTTTCTCAATCTGGGAACTTTAAGATGCATGGAATTCAACTGCTGTCTGAATTCTGAATTCTGGAAGTTGTAGTCCATATATCTTAAACTTGCCAAGGTTGAGAAACACTCCACTATAAATGTCTATGGAGATTCTCAGTCATCCAGGTCATAGTTGTCCCAAATATGCTTTTTCATGAGGCAACTGGACTTTCTTGTTTTTTCTTTGAAGACTTTTCACTTCTCATCCAAGAGCCGAAGAAGCTTCTTGGATGAGAAGCAAAACGTCTTCAAAGAAAAAAAACAAGAAAGTCCAGTTGCCTCATGAAAAAGCATCTTTGGGACTACACCATAAGCCTTGCCATGGAAAACACATGCAGCCTCTTGAACCTCATAGAGATAAATGCCCTCATATTCACAGCAAACATCACAGAAAATGTCTGTTTTGTTTCATATAAAGATGGCCTTTGCAAGCCTTTGGCCTTTGCAAGCTTGACAGAGTTTTCATTGAAACCACTTTGCAAACATCTTACGCCAGACTATGTCCTTTCAAACCTCTGAATTAACCATCAACAATAATCTCTCCTGCCAGGATTCAGCCTGAATTTATCTACTGTCATGTAGCCCATGACTCTCTCCAAGAACTGATCCTGCCCTTTCCTTGTCTTATCTGATTTAGATTTGGTCTGCAAATAACTCAGAGATATCCTGTCACAATAACAAGGCCTATTTATATTTAATTGCTAAAAACAGGTTTTTGTTTTTTGTTTTTTTTAAAAAAAAACCCAATTAGTAGTTTTGTGGTGTTTGTTTAAAAATTATTCAAATCAGAATGCTAAAGCACTATATTGTTCAATTAATGTTAATCATAGAAATAGGTCCCAGTTGACAACCCCACCTATTGCAATTATAGATTCTAAAGCTCACATATGCAAATAAAGACAAAACGGTATTATTATGACGTGTATACTAATAGTCAAGAAATGTAATTGCAGATATGGGTGGATAGTACAATTCTGTAATTAGTACCCACAATGTTGTTTCCAGATAATTAAACCATTACATAGGCCTGAGAGATCACTTCAGAACATTTTTTTTGTGCAAATTAGAATAAAAGCACTCTAGGAATGTTACAGAATATATTGTGGTTTTATTCAAGAAAACACTGGGTTGAGACTAATGTTACCTCCCTCCCTACAATAGGCATACTTCCTTTTCTAATCACTTTCAGAAAATATTTTGCTTCTTATCCAAGAAGCTTCTTCAGTTCTAACTTTCCTTTTCAAAGAACCCCCCCCCCCCCAAAAAAAAAGTCCAGTTGCTTTTTTGGAAAAAGCACCTTTGAAACAACCATGACCTGGATGATTGAGAATCTCGATAAGCACCAACCATGGTTTGAGCAACAGTGACAACCCCTCATCTCCCAGAGTTGTTAACCCACCAGAGACCAATATCTTGTGATCTCTTCATAAGAGAGCATTTGTGGATGTTCTCAGGTCCACAAGAAAAGGAATTACAAAGAGCTGATCTGCACGCTGACTGTTCATTCTGTTGCGATTGTCAGTTCCGCTTTTATATGGAGTCATCTTCAGTTTTCTATTTCTTCCCCAATGTTCTCTGATATACTACATTCTGTATGTCCTGGAGATAATTCCTATGATCACTAGCCAGCCATATATTATGGGATTTGAAGTGCAACACATCTGGAAAGCCCCAGCTACAGGAAAGCCAATCTCAAGTGTTCATACAAATAAAATTAATTTTCTTAGCCTTACTGGCAACATACTTCAATGAGTACCCGATGAGATGTATTGGGATGGAACAAAGTTAATTACACACAGACAACCTAAACAAATGTACTTATTCATTTATTTATTACCCATTTTTCCTCCAGAGCTCAAGGTGACATACATAACATCTCTTTTTTGATGCAGAGACGTCACCCTGCCAACAAAAGTGCGTATAGTCAAGGCCATGGTTTTCCCAGTTGCAATGTATGGATGTGAAAGTTGGACCATAAGAAAGCCTGAGTGACAAAAAATTGAGGCCTTTGAACTATGGTGCTGGAGAAGACTCCTGCGAGTCCCTTGGACTGCAAGGCATTCAAACCAGTCAGTCCTAGAAGAGATCAACCCCGACTGCTCTTTAGAAGGCCAGATCCTGAAGTTGAAACTCAAATACTTTGGCCACCTAATGAGAAGGAAGGACTCACTGGAGAAGGGCCTAATGCTGGGAAAGATTGAGGGCAATAGAAGAAGGGGACGACAGAGAATGAGGTGGCTGGATGGAGCCACTGAAGCAGTAGGTGTGAACTTAAATGGACTCCAGAAGATGGTAGAGGACAGGAAGACCTGGAGGAACGTTGTCCATGGGGTCACGATGGGTTGGACACGACTTCGCAATTAACAACAACAACAATAAAAGCCCCATGAAATAGGTTGAACTGAGAGAGTGTGATAGGTCTAAGGCCGTGTTTCTCAACCTTGGCCATTTTAAGACATGTTGATTTCAATTCCCAGAATTCCCCACCCAGTAGGGAGTTGAAGTCCACATGTCTTAAAGTTGCTAAGGTTGAGAAACACTGGTTTAAAGTCACCTAGTGAACTTTGATGTCTAAAGATAGACTTTAGCCCTTGAATTTACATGATTCAGCATCCTAAACCACTCAATTGCAGTAAACAAATAAAACATTCTCCTTTGCCAAGTGCACAATATTTGGAACTTTAAGTTGGGGCTAGCATTCACATCATAACGTTTCAATAAATTTGCCACTTTTGTGGAAACTATGAAAAAATAATGTTATTAAACTGCTAGATTGGAGGGACTAAAATAAACTTCCTATCACAGTGCTCTTTGCATGTTTTAAATTATGTAGTAATGCACATTGTTAACCCCCTTTGGTCGCATCTTTGGCGGAAAGTTGGACATAAATTTCAGAAATACATAAATAATATATCAGAATGCCAATATACAATTCACAAGAGAAATTCCTTATCCTGAAATTCTTCTTGTTTGGAATATGAATTGAGGTTGTTATGAGGCATGACAACACAGGGTTATGACAATGACAGTATTAACACTGCACCTCTACCATCTGCTCTGATATAGGTAAGTATTTAGACCTATTGGCTACCTATGGTACATGCTCAGGTACAGATTGTGGATTGATACTTACATTTTTTGAAATAAGAGCATAATTTGTAAAATATTTTGCTTCATGCTTGGTAATACAATTAATCTTAGTCCAAGGGCTAAAAAGTGATTATCTTGCTTGATTGCTAATCCTTTGGCCAGGAATTCATTCATCCATAAATAATTTAAAACTAAAAAACAAAACATACTCCAGGGTCCTAAAAATATAAAAATGACTTTTTAAGCAGTGCATACTTTTTCACAGGGAAAATAAATGTGGCGCTATGTCAATAGGAAAATAATGAAATAATGCATATTATTTGCAGTGCATACCATTTAAGGTATATTGGTCACAAGAACTGTAAAAAAGCAAACATTGAAAAACAGGAAGGAAGGAAGGAAGGAAGGAAGGAAGGAAGGAAGGAAGGAAGGAAGGAAGGAAGGAAGGAAGGAAGGAAAGATATTACAAGGCAGCAGACTCTAGCTAAGCTGAGGCTAGGAGATACTGGTTTTAACTAATCTTGGTTGAAAGAAGTTAGGTGCTGCCAGTATATTCTTGAGTAAATAATATTAATTTTAGGTATTTTTGAAAGTGT
>NW_015386408.1:107660-120498 GCF_001527695.2 Protobothrops mucrosquamatus
TCAGGAAGTTTCTCCTTAGTTCTAGGTTGCTTCTCTCTTTGGTTAGTTTCCACCCGTTGCTTCTTGTCCTGCCTTCAGGCGCTTTGGAGAATAGCCTGACTCCCTCTTCTTTGTGGCAGCCCCTGAGATATTGGAACACTGCTATCATGTCCCCCCTCGTCCTTCTCTTCGTTAAACTAGACATACCCAATTCCAGCAAACGTTCCTTGTATGTTTTAGCCTCCAGTTACCACATAGAGCACCTACTTCCAGTGTATGTTTTTATGTTTTACTTTGCCTTATTTAATGTATGCTAGCCTTCCAGAAGTGAGTTTTCACAGTATGGCTTACAACATATTAAAATCACAATATAATATATATTTTTAAACCCAAACAATAATCCAGGACAAGAATAATGGCAGATTAATTAATTGCAAAGCTTTGATACAAAAAGGTAGAAAGTGGCAAGCCCTCTGGGGCAGAGCGTTCCAGAGACAGATGTCTACCACGGAGATCTGCTCCCAGGTAACCACTGGCCACAGGTAAGCAGACAAGGGCCCCTGCCCTATGCCTTTGAAGATTTCCTCAAGCCAGGATTACTCAAAGTATGAATCGCGGCACTCTATATGGAACCTGAGCAATCTAGAAGGTGTGCCACATTTTTTTTACCAATCAAGTTTGCACAAGTGACCACTCTCAAAACTAGCAAAACCATAGCAGGCTTTGCAAACACTACAGAGAACAAAGCCTATGTTGGCTTTACGGATTAGGATACCAAGGTAAGGAAGTACAGGAAAAAGAGCCAAATTGTGATTCCAAATCGTGAGAGGCTTTACTTTTTAACTTCCTGAATTGGGATTGGGAATGAACTGGGAACCAGTGAAGGTAACCTAAATCTGGTGCAACGTGATCCCAGCGTTCACTTCCAGTCAATAGTCTTGCTGTATTACTTATACAAACCTAAGTTACCCACAAGGAAGCAAAGTCAGAAATGTGGGATTGCCATTGCGCTTCCCAAAACAATATTGTAATACTTGGAAAAGTGTGTAACCTGAAAGATAACTGAGTTCTAATTCACATATTAGCATGAGAAATGCAAATCAGATTGGCTTGTTTAATAGAATTAACTCATCAAACGTCAATAGGAAAGAGTCAAGTCTTTATCTTATATGGGTCAGCAGTGTTAGGAGGCAGGCAGAGACTATCAATGAGACTAGTCAGCACAGTTTGCCTCTTTCTTCATGTATTTACTCTGCATATAGATGAGAAAATAGGATGAGGATTTCTATGTCTGTCTGTCTGTCTGTCTGTCTGTCTGTCTGTCTGTCTGTCTGTCTGTCTGTCTATCTATCTATCTATCTATCTATCTATCTATCTATCTATCTATCTATCTATCTATCTATCTATCTATCTATCGATCTAATCTTATTTTATTGCAAACACTACCCAGAGGTACTACATGAGATGAGTGGCTATATAAATGTGACAAATAAATAATCTTTTTTAAAAAAATCAAAAGTTTAATGGTTCAAATTGCAGTTATTAGCGTGGCCACAAGATGGAGCTCAAATTTAAACAAGGACAGCCAGGCAGCTAATTGCAGATTAACTAGCAATAAATTACTATGACTTTAACTTGGGCAAATGATTTGGAGAAGCACAGAATGTGGCTTGGCCCTTGGTTACCCTAGTTAATTTTCTTAAATTGTCAATAGCCATTAACTGCTTAGATCATCTAGGCATCCACCACAGCTGTAATCCTTAGCTGGCCAACTGTCCATCACATATCCTCATACCTGAGTCTGTAGTCTCAAGTGTCCAAAATCTGTCTCACATGTGAACTAGGCTTCAAATGTATTTCCTCAAGCAGGCCAGCTTTCATTGTTAAAGCAACCCTTAAATCACCTGTTTATGGAAGAGTTCCTTCTCAAATTACAAAATTAGGATTTGAGTAATTCCAAAATACGAGAACAACACCTACCATTTAAGTTCCCTCTTTAATCTTTAATTTTCTGCTGCCCCTTAAGTTGACTGGTAGGTCGTTAGAAGAAATCAGCCAGCTAACTACATTAATATAATATATGGCTAGGATAATACAATTCTACAATAGAAGCCTCATATGTACAAACTACCTAGACTTTTAAAAAAAATATTATTATTTTTATTCGTCCTTTACTATTTTTATAAATTACTCAAGGCAGCAAACATACCTAATATACCTTCTTCCTATTTTCTCCACAACAACAATCTTGGGTTGGGCTGAGATATAATAACTAGGCCAAAGCCAGCCAGCCGGGTTTCACGCCTAAGGCAAGACTAGAATTCATAGTCTCCTGGTTTCTAGCTTGGTGCCTTAACAAACAAGCAAAACAGTTTGGGTCTCCAAACTTCTATATCTTTTTTTTCCTGACATGAAAAAATGTAAAGAGAGCAGCAAAAGGTCATTGTCCTGATACTGGTTAATATTGTGCTATACAGATATGTACATATTGGAGGGTGAAATCTGAAGAGTGTAATGATGAATATGACTCTCAACAGCTCTGGGCGACTCTATTAATTAATTCAAAAGAAAAATTTAAAAATTATCAAGAGAAGGATGGGAGAGCGGAATCCTCCTGTCTGAATGTAAAAGTCAACTCCAGAGGACTGGAAGTTACTCTGTGGCACTCTGAGCAAAGGTGGGTATAAGAAAAGAGGCAGTATTTTTGGCCTAGTATTATAACAAATGAGTCTCCAAACTGTAGATGATGGCTTTCTTTTAATTTATTAGAGCATTCACCAATAAAAAAGACATTAGCCTTATCCAGTGTTTAATCCCAAATAAACTTATTATCTGGTCCATTGACATCTTTGCAAGTTTTACCTTAATGCTGCAAAGCAAAAGCAGGCATGCTAAGATAGTATGGAGGGAGGGAAGGAAAATGATTTGAAGAGTTTTGATTATGTCTTCAGCAGTGTAAAAAGTGACACTTAAAAACAAAAGGAAGCAAAACAGAGGGGATGCCCACCACAATACTGAAATGACAGAATCATTTACTTTGTTCCAATATTAAGTGGCTCACGTAAAACAAGTACTTTTAATATGTTAACATAGTCACAGAAATAGAAACAGCCTAGCTATCAAAGCAAAAACAACTGTAATTCAAACTTATTTCATAATAATCTTTACTGCCCTTTAACTGATGGATCCTTAGAGCCTGCTCTAATGCTTGGAAAGGTTTGTATTCACACACCATTTCTGGGTGAAGAATTACTATCATCCAGAGTAGATATCATAACTTACTAAATAGACAATGGTCCTTTGAGATATATATTACTTTTTACATTATTGTTAAAAATGTGGACATTTTCTATAAGCGTTAGTAGTTTATGTAGTAGCAACATAGAAAGCCAATTCCCTAAGGTAGCTCATTAATCTGAGCTAAGAAATCTTTTTCATTCCCCCAAATAATCATTGAAATCAATGACATAGCGCTCTCTTTCTCTCTCTCTCTCTCTAAACTAAAATCCAGTACAGAGAAATATGAATGAATTTGAGCAGAAGAAGAGTGGCAGGTGTTAAATAAAAGCTGATATGATTCGAACATCTAAGGTCAATATTGATTTATTGGTTTACTTATTTGTGTTGTTTATGGCCCTAATTTTAACATTACAGTGCAACCTGAGAAGCTTACAATAAAGAAACCAATTCAATATGGCAGCTAATGGCCCTTAAACCTCTAAACGAAGAGCAAGACAAATAAATGAAAAATAACGAAATTCCTTGCAGCTATCAAACAACAAATGAAGAACATTGTGCCCTTCCTCAATAACATTCCAGAGTCATTTAAGCTGCTTTATAATAATGTAAAATAGTTATAGGCCTAGGAAAACCTAGAACTAAGGAGAAATTTCCTGACAGTTAGAACAATTAATCAGTGGAACAACCTGCCTCCAGAAGCTGTGAATGCTCCAACACTGGAAGTGTTTAAAAAGTGACTGAACAGCCATTTGTCTGAAATGGTTTCCTGCCTGAGCAGGGGGTTGGACTAGATGACCTCCAAGGTCCCTTCCAACTTTATTGTTCTTGTTCTTGTTCTTGTTATTATTTTCTATAGAAAATTATAATCTCTTCTCTTTATCCTTATAGCTGTATCTTATCATAGATAGATAGATAGATAGATAGATAGATAGATAGATAGATAGATAGATAGATAGATAGATAGATAGATAGATAGATAGATGCATGAGTGCCCACTGGCCCTTGGATTGCACAAGTTGTATGCACACGTTCCTGCCAGCCACTTGCATGGCCCAATTCTGAATAGGCCATGGCTCTGCGGGTTGGGGAATCCTTCTCTAAAGCATTTTCCCTTGGAATAACAGGGCCCACAGACAGCACTGTCCTCTCCTAGCCTGCATCCTCCAAAATGGATATCTGTTATTTGATCTGTATTGTGCTAGTATTTTATCTCATCAAATCAATTTTTCTCATTAATTTGATTTTCCTTTGGTGTTGTATTTTTCAATTTTTGCTAGTCATTGACTGAATAAACAATATTTCAATTATTTAAATGTATTTTCAGGCTGCTTTTCACTAGAAAATGGAGCTAAAATTGCCAGAATAATAGCTTTTTATGAGTGGGTGACACATGCCAAATTGAAAACAGAACATGGTATTTTTTTTCTTTTGTGGACTTCCAATATCAGTTTTATTTCTTGGCAGAATTTTTAGGAATAGTTTCTTGTTCCTTGAACTTAATCATCTGAAACTTGGCAGGATTGATAAACGATTTTATATTCTTTTTCAACAAGCACCAGATCCAATACTGGTATCCTGTTTAATGAAAACCACAGCAAGTAAGTGGCCCAAATGAAATGGCAAAAAAGTAGCTCTATTTTACAATGTTTTTATTTAATAATTTTTTTAATGGCATACGGTGGTATTTTGGACTTATTAGAAACTTTTGTATCAATACATAAAAAGACCAGGATTTCAGTTCTTGGCTTCCGATTGAATTTGCTTTAATCTCTCAATATGGGTAGGTGTGAAACTACATTAGCTACTGAAATTGATCTAAATATATACATTTGGAACAGTGTTTTAAAATAGGAAACATAAAGGTCAAAGTGCAAGGGAATCCCATTTTATCAGATGTGATTAGGTACTGTATCCTCATTAAAGAGGCCAAACTTCCCAGACGTGGTTGGAGATTCTAAGAATTGCTACCTCAGTTGATCTGGAGAGTGCCAGATTGAGGAAAATTAACATAAAACAAGAGGATGCAGAATTCTGATAGATAACCAGAATGTAAATGAATTTGTTTTCAGAGAATAGAGTAGAGTAGAGTAGAGTAGAGTAGAGTAGAGTAGAACAGAACAGAACAGAACAGAACAGAACAGAACAGAATAGCTTTATTTGGCCAATTGTGATTGGACACACGAGGATAAGCATAAGCTCTCAATGTACATACAAACAACGAAGTAATATAATCATAAGTTACCAACAGGAAAAGGTAGTAGAAAAGATGAGAAGGGTAATAGTAATACAGCTATAGTACAAGGGTAAATATCCTTAGACATAAGACAGTTCTGTGGGAATCAGGTGTTCAGCAGAGGGATGGCATGATGTAAAAACTGTCCCTGTGTCTAGTTGTTATCCTTAGACATAAGACAAAAAAAGTACTTAATCAAAATGGTTACAGGTGCTCCATCTACAGATGCTACCCAATAAAGAAATTTGTTCATAAATCCCAACCTTAATATTGATATATAACAGAGAATGAACGGGATGTCCCCCGGCAACAGTGATGTCACCAGCAAGTCTTTTCACCACTTTGGTGCTTCTGACAAGGAAGTATTAGTATGATCATAGACAAACTGAAAACATTCTGTTCATGGTCCATCCAAAAACTGCAATTACCATGACTATTATTGAAGCCTGAAGAAGCAAGGAAAAGCGATATTACAGTATATCAGCCTTATCATTAGAAAAGTTAACAGGATTACATCAAATATCAACTCAAGTTGAAGGGCTTTGATAGCAGCCCACCTGATCATTATCCTTTGTTGACAGAAAAATAATATGGGTGCCGTAAGACCAAATGTACACTAGGTTGCTGGCCGCAAATAGGATGGAAAATGCTGTCATCTCAACAATCTTGAAAGACTATAAGATTCAACTGCCAATCCAGTCAACTTCTGCGTGTACAATTGATAGAAAGGATTATATCACCTGTTCCTTTGTGGTTCAGGCAAAGTTCTTTGGGTTGTCTTCATATATATACTGCTCAAAATAATAAAGGGAACACAGCAGTGTAGGATGTCTTATGTTTGTGTTCCCTTTATTTTTGTGAGCAGTATATTAACCCAAATGCCCTCACTAGATTGACTTACCAACTACACACATCTCTCCTTTGCATAAAAATTAACATCCATGACTAATGTGTCATAAAAATGTGAGCTAAGGAACAGGTTTTTAACATTTTTATGGGGAAGGCTAGAAAAGAAGAGAAGAGAGAAAAGAAAATCACAAATGTTCTCCTCAAAATAGCAGTCCCAACGAAGCTGCTATTTTAATACATCCTTATGTTTGGCATCATACTGTATTTAGAAAAGCTTTCAAGCACAGGATAATTGTAGCTATATGAATGATGTTGAGTAGGAAGACTGGAAAAAAAAATAAAGGGAAGAGTCACTTGATTAAGTTGGGCAACTATAGGAATTGAACACGTGAATAAATAATGCTGTTTATTTGCCAGGTCACATAGCAAACAAGAAAGAAGGAAAAATAGAGAGAGAATAAAATCGAAGTGTAGAATTAGATTACAGGTAGTTCTTGATTTACAACAGTTCTTTTACTGACTGTTCAAAGTTACTACGCCACTGAAAAAAAGTGACCTATGGCCATTTTTCACACTTACGACTGCGGCAGCATCTCCATGGTCACGTGATCAAAATTCAGATGACTCATTGCAACCATTTATGACGGTTGCAGCATCCCAGGGGGTCATGTGATCCTTTTTATAACCTTCTGACAAACAAAGTCAATGGAGAAGCCAGATTCACTTTAACAACCGTGTTACTAACTGAAAAACTGCAATGATTCACTTAACAACTATGACAAGAAGAGTTATGAAATGGAGCAAAATTCACTTAACCCAGTGTCTTGCTTAGCAACAGAAATTTTGGGCTCAGTTGTGGTCATAAACTGAGGACCACCTGTATTTTCCTATATTCAATCAAGAAAGGGCTAGTTTGGGTAGCCCAGGATTGCAGTTGGCAACTGGGAGCGGATAATGACCACACAGGGAATAATTAAACAATTTAGGCAAAAGTTGGGAGTTTTACATTTTTTCCTCTAGGTTTGGTGGATTAATTGGAATTTTTGTTTGCTTCCAAACTTGTATGAAACCTTCTGGGGCTGAGATTAATTTTTCTGGTAATGAAGAGGTAATCTACCAGTGAAGCACTTCAGATTATTTTCTTTCCATACAAGGCGTTGTGAAAGGAACGGATGTTGTCCACCCACAGTGACTAATCTTCCTTATTTTAAAATTAATTAAAAATGTATTCTCTTTCCCAGAGGGGTTTTTATGATGCTTCTGCCTCAGCTTCCACTTTAACTGCACAATAAACGAATGAATGTGAGACTGAGAGCTGACTTGCACAAACAGCTGACTGAGGACTTGAGCTTGGACCAGCAACAATGACACTTCCTGCAATTAAAAACCCCACAAAGAAATATTCTCAAATCCACATCTGCATATGTGACAGCTTTCTTATATTCTTCACTTTCCATTTTATGCTATTAATCGGATGCCAACGTTGGTGGCTTTTAGTTGACAACCCATTAACAGAGATTCCCATGCCTTGGTAATTGTAAAATGAAATTATTAACAGTATTTTCAATGCAATATAAATGAAAGGCAGACTGGGAAAAGAAGATGAAAAGATGATCTTTTGCTTTTGAAAAATCAAGAATTATCCGATGGTATCTTTATAATTTAAAAATTGGATTTAAGCCCATGTGTCTACAACGGTAATCAAATAAGAACACGCTAACATGAGAAATATTTAATTAACTAAAGTTGCATTATCTTAGAAGAACCAGAGGAGTACTATAAATTTTAGATCTTTAAGGAGATTCTCCTTTTTGGTCAGCCCTGTCTTCCTTAGGCTTCATTGCTGGGTTTGTTTAGAGAACACACACGTACTCATATCATTTGAAGGTAGGGCTTAGACTTCAGACTCCAAGTTCAATTCTACCTTCTCAGTTGTTGGAACTGAAATTAATTTATCACTGATTTTTCTTTCTTTCTTTCTTTCTTTCTTTCTTTCTTTCTTTCTTTCTTTCTTTCTTTCTTTCTTTCTTTCTTTCTTTCTTTTTCTTTCCTATCACTCTCTCTTTCCCTTTTTTCCTTCCTTCCTTCCTTCCTTCCTTCCTTCCTTCCTTCCTTCCTTCCTTCCTTCCTTCCTTCCTTCCTCCCTCCCTCCCTCCCTCCTTCCATCCTGCCTGCCTTCCTGCCTGCCTGCATTGTGGGCACCTGCAATTTCTTTATTCTCACTCCACGGTACCTCAAATGCAAGAATATCAGAAATGCTGAGATGGAAGAATGGTCCTGAGGGTGGGAATTGCTTATACAACCGCTGTCAACAAAGAATAAATAACTAGTGCTAAAGAAGAGATACATATATCACTACGCTGGACTTCTTTCTTGCATGCTCTTCTTTGACAGAATAATTGGAATTTTCTGCCCCACCAGTAGTAAATCTCCTTTCCTGGTTTTAAAATAATTTCTGCAAATGCTTTGAAATCATTCCCTTGCTTGAGATCTTTTATTTGAGAGTGTTCAGTGTAATAATAATGCCAACCATTCTTTCCTGCTATTTTTCTCTTTGGGACCTACACGAAATATATTTATTCATTCTGTAATGGAGACACGTGTCTCCTTGCAGCAGCCTGAGTCTGCAAGAGTTATAGCCCACCAGAAATGCAATTTGATTGGATAGGAAAGCCAAGCAGGACTTTGAATTAAATTAGCTATTTTCTGCTTAGGCAATAATTACTATCCTAGAGGGAAAAACATGTGCACTCAGATGACAGAGCGTCCTTTTTTTCAAATCTTCCTTCATGCAAAAATATTTATCATCTTTCCTGCAGGGTTGCAGAACAAAATAAGCAACCTGTTAATTAAAAAAAGGGATTATACCAATTGCATGTTTCTGAAAAAGCATGAAACAACCTAAGACAAAGCTGAATTATAAAGCATTTTTAAAATAGGAGGACAGAATAACTGAATGATAAAAAATATAAAAAACCAAGTTTATTCTAATTTGGGGAGCATTTATCCAAGACGTATTATATTATAGCAAACAACAAATCAGATGTAACACATCTGCAGAAGGAAAAAAAAAGAGTCCGGCTATTCCATAGCTATTCAACCATTCTCAAATCCCAGAAACAAATTTCTGATATTATTACTACTTTACTCCCTTCATGTTCTGACAACTCTCCTGCGCTTTCCCAATAACTGTGTTTCTTAGAATTTCTCTGGCCCAGGTTTAATCTTGAATGGCATGAACAGAGATATAATGTCGAGATTATCAGATGTGATAGTTCCTCTCTGCTGTATTGTGATCAGATTGCACCTGCATCAGACTGTGTCTTCATGCAGAAGGACACTGAGAAACTGAATGCAGAGAAGAGCAGTTAAGATGCTAAGGGCATTGGAAGCTAAATCCTATGAATAATGATTAAAGGAAGTGGGCATGTTTAACCTAAAAAACAGATAATTAACAGAAGCATGAAAGCAGTCTTCCAGTACTTGAGGGACTCTCATAGAGACGAGGGTATGGATTTGCTCTTCATAGTTCCCTAATAGGCTGAACTAAGAATTAATGACTGGCTCACTACCTTCCCATGAGTTTTCAAAACTGAAAGTGGTTTTAGATCTACTAAGCATCTCCTTAGAGTTAACTATGCAGGTGTCCACTCATAAAAACTGTGTTTTCCCCAAAATAAGACCCAATAGGAAAATAAGCGCTAGCATGATTTTTCAGGATGCTCATAATATAAGCCCCACCCGCAAAATAAGCCCCAATTAAGATCGTCAGCCAGATGGACTCATTTAGTGCTGTATTTCCCCAAATATAAGCCCTAACTGAAAAATAAGCCCTAATGCCTCTTCTGGAGCAACAATTAATATAAGACCCAGTCTTATTTTCGGGAAAACATGGGTACATATTAGAATATGATGTTTGAGTTGGGTTCTGACAAAGTTCGTTCCATCTAGTTGTTACCAAGCCTAAAAAATTTAGTAGAAACTAAATTCAATCACAAAACAAAGCAAGCCTAAATGAGATTGTGGAGATGAAGCAGCAATAAAATTATGCTCATCGTAGAAAATTTTGACATCAATGGATCCAGGGAATCCACAGGGCTCTCACTGACAGGACTTTCTTTCATCCACTGCCATCAGGATCCAACTGGTTTTCTTACACCATTAATCTAAGTAACAGCATATAAAACTCTTCACGATGAACATGAGCATCTGCAAGGGGGAGAAAAGGATGACCAGCACATGATGACATCACCATGGAAATGACATGACTTATATACTTGCATCCGATGTCATAATATAATCATGCCTTTTGCAAGATAATTTCATCATTATGAATGGCGGCATGTTGTCATTTTGATGTCATTGTGACTTGTTATGAATACTACTGATGATAGGCTATATATTTGAATTTCAGACTTGGACTAATAGAGATAAATTCCCATATACCCATTATGTCAGCTATACAAAACCCAATTTTCAATTGTTTTTTGATGATTTTTTTTTTAAAAAAAGTCTCAATAAACAAAAGTTACTTTCCTTTAACTGAGATCCCAAAAAGCATTTTAAGATTCATTGTTACTATCAAATTTATCATCATACCAACCAGAATTAGGTAAGGTTTTGGGCCTTTCCAGGTTCTTCAGAGTGCGTGAAGAAGAAACATACATGTTGGTCTTGTCATGGTCTTCCTGATCTCCTTGCGCTGAGTAGGAAAGCTTATAGAAACTTTTAGTTTTCTTTTTGTGTGGCTATCCAAATAAAGCCAAGTTTTCAGTTTCTTGGAAGGTCCCACTTGTTCTTCAGCAGCCATAAATATAATGCCTGTGAAGTTCTTTTTACCATCTATGGCAAGTTGTAAGTATATTTTAAGTATATTTAGGTGCACAGAAAAAAGTGAGATGTATAAAAGCAGACAACCCACTACCTATCCCTGATATAATATTTTAATTGCAGAGTGGTTGTAGGGACAAAATGAAATATATATACCAGCCTTTTTCCAATTAGGCACTTACTAAATTTGTTGAGGCCAGAATATATAGAATATGAAAAAGCTGACACCGCAATAAGACAATAAAATACAAGAATTAAAATCTATAATTGCCACACTAAAAAAGCACCATACAAACTGCCACCTTAGGTTTTGTTCTGGTAATTTTCACCAATCACATAATACATCTTTGATCAACTGTTGTGATGGCCTATGAGCTTTGCAAATGCTATTGTAATTATGTTTGCATACACAGCATAAATATAATTTAAAACTAGCAAAATGCAGTTTTAAATACCAAAATTTACTTGCTCTAATTAGGGTATTTTCAGGCTTAATTTAAAAAAAGAGTAAAGCTCATTATTCTAGACAAAGCCTATGGACATCAGCAGAAAAATAAATTGCTATTGTAAAATGAATCTGCAAATTTTGTACTTATGAGACAGTTTAATTATTTATCTTAATCAACCACACACACACACACACCCTCTTTGCTTACTTAGCTGCAGTCTTTCTATAAAAAAATATCTATGTCAGATCCCTAAAGAAATGCATTCTTTCCCTTTGCATATTGTTGAATTTGTAAACTGTCTTTGTGACCTGTCATTCTGTTGGGGGGGGGGACTTTTGGAATTGCTTTGCACTGTCCTGCTATGATGCCCTTTCCCCCAGGACATGGAATGTCTCACCCTTATCCAAGAGGCGGTTTGCACTTGGAGCCAGAAGGAAACGAAAGCAAGAGAGACCTTGAATGAATGCGCCAAAGAACTCAGTTACCAAAACACTAGGCTACCTGTGGATTGGCTGGACTTCAAACAAACATTGGGATGCTAGGGGGAGGAGCAGTGGTGGGATTCAAATATGTGAACAACCGGTTTTCTGTGTGGATGCCGCTTCCGGAAGTCCGTTCTGGGCCTGGGCAACAAAAAATTAGCTACCGGTTTTGCCGAAGTTGGTCCTGATCTCTTCCGGAGGCCTATTGTGTTGATTATTTCTTTTCAATATTTTGTAGGTTGGAAAGAATAAAAAAACCAAACCATCTTTCACATGTTCAATTTTTTAAGAATAATCTTTTCTCACTCCTTTTGCACACACTGCGCTCATAATATTCCTGCCCTGCCAACACCAACATCCGTTGCACATTTAAGTTAATGGTTGCTCAAGGAGACCTTAGGGCCACATGCCACAGAGGATATTTATTTATTTATTTATTTATTGTTTATATTTATATCCCGCCCTTCTCCTTGCGGACTCAGGGCGGCTAACAACCAGATAAAAATACAAAATACCAAAGCTACAGATTAAAACTTGATTAAAAGACAAATATTAATAATTGGTCTAAGTAATTTAAAATTATTTTAAAACCCCCACTAAAATTTTTCCCCTAGGCCAGTCCCGCAAGCTGGAATAACCATGTCTTAAGGGCGCGGCGGAAGGAAGGGAGATCAGGGATCACCCTGATCTCTGGGGGTAGTTCATTCCAGAGGGTGGGAGCTCCCACAGAGAAGGCCCTCCCCCTTGGGGTCGCCAGCCGGCACTGTCTGGCCGAC